>NC_142647.1:47285227-47588257 GCF_053813885.1 Theobroma cacao
GCGGTGATCATGGATGGGAATGGGCGGTGGGCTCGCCAGCGGGGATTACCGACTTCGGCTGGGCATGAAGCTGGTGTAAGGTCGCTGAGGGAGCTCGTCGAGCTATGTTGTCGGTGGGGAATTCAGGTTCTCACTGTCTTCGCCTTCTCTTCTGAGAACTGGATTCGGCCTAAGGTGAGATATTAAAATTATTTCTCACTTACTTCTTAAAGTTATACACTTTCATGTAATATAGTATTCTTACGTGTTAGATTAAGGTGAGGAAGCTTCGGAGTGTTTAATTTGGGGTAAGCTCAGTGCAGGTGGAGGTTGACTTTTTGATGAGTTTGTTTGAAAGAGCGTTGAAGTCAGAGCTGGAGACTTTCTCTAGGTATAGTCCATCCATCCTTTCTCCTTTGACACCTCTGTCCTGATTTTGGCATTTAGAGAAACAATTTTATTGTTTATTTAAGATATAATTTCTAATCATTTCATTACGTTGGATGTATTTTGGTGGAAAAGTGAATATCTAGGGCTGAATTACTCTATATTCAAATTGTTGCAATTCAGCCATTATATGAATTATTAATTAATTAATGGTAGGGGAAGTAAGTTGGTGGGAAATCCTTAAGTGAAATGCAAATACTGTTCAACAGCATCTTGAAACAATTTTTGGATTATATTTCAAGTTTGAACAACCTTTTGTATTTTTGGTTTGGTATTGCATCTCTTCATGATTGTCAGAGGGTTATTTATTTCCTTGCAAAGGTTCTTTCGAGCAAAGCAAGTCTGTATGATATAGGTGCCTCATTGTGTTCATCTATGTTCTTTCATATATGTTCTATTTATTTTCTGATTTGCTTCAGATACATGGGGTGTTTGCTTGAGATTATACTTGATTATCTGATCATGATTTTGGTCTCACCAGGGGAGGCATTCGAATATCCGTGATCGGGGATTCATCAAAGCTTCCCACATCATTGCAGGAGCTGATCCATGAGGTAGAGGAGACCACAAAAGACAACTCCAGACTCCAACTCATTGTAGCAGTCAGCTACAGTGGGAAATACGATGTTGTACAAGCATGCAGAAGCATTGCTGAGAAAGCAAAACATGGCAATATTCAACTGGAAGACATCAACGAAAGCCTAATCGAGAGAGAATTGGAAACAAACTGCACTGAGTTTCCCTACCCGGATTTGTTAATTAGAACCAGCGGTGAACTAAGAGTCAGTAACTTTTTACTCTGGCAGTTGGCCTACACAGAGCTCTTCTTCGACCAACAACTCTGGCCTGATTTTGGAAAGGATGAGTTCGTAGAAGCTTTAACTTCACACCAGCAGAGACAGAGACGCTATGGTGGAAGACATTCATAAGCATTAGGCAGTTCATAAGCAACAACAGCTGATAACAAAAGTATAGCCTTTAAAGGGCGGGGACCCCAACGACCAAATTCAATTTTATTATACATTTACAGGAATAGTTATACCAATATGTAAAGCTCTCTTCAGAATAGAAAAATCAACATCAAGCTATTTTATGTATAACCTGATATGTTCAATCATGGCTTCTCAAATTTTATATACATCTTTAAATGGTTCTAGTTTCTGTGATCAGGATCTCCTGCAATAGTTGAGCAGATTGGGATGCTGCAATCCTTTTCTTGGCACTGACGTCTTAGATGCTTGGCTGATTAGTCCTACTTGTTCAATCATGCAGGGTCCAATTAATTTTTGGTAACAGACAAAATGCCAAATTTTCCCGACCGCAAGTTCATCTCCAAGTTGAGCTTATCTTCATTTCCAGCCAACCGTTTGCTGAGAAAACGAGGGAAAAAAGACTAGGAATTCTAACTTTCAGGTAGTTAACCGATTGATGCAAGGTTAATTTTAGTTTAGCCATTTGATTCCTAAGTCTTCACTCATAATATCTTAGATTTCTTCCATTCTCAATAGTCTTCTACCAAGACATAAGCAGCAAGAATAGAAACTTGGAGGACCCATTTTCTTAACTCTTATGGAAATTGGATAACGAGTTTAGAAATTCACACCTTTTGTCCGTTTGAATCATTTATATATAATATTCAGAAAGAATAGTACCCATGATTAGGAAGCTGAGAATTTAATCAGTCCTTTAAATTAACTATGTTACATTCTTTTTCTTTTCTTTTTATTATTGATGAGGAGTCTCTTTCTTCAAACTACTACTAATTAAAAGAAGTAGGAGCACCTACCTATATCAACACACCCAATAAGCCAAGGAAGTCTAGTCTCATTCTCATCACCGGATATTTTTTCAAATCATCCAATTGGGTTGACTTTTCATTTGGATTCCCTTCTGGCCAGGATTTGCCATCAGAAGAAACCAAACCAATAATTAAAAGGACTAATGCCAACATTTAGCTAAGAATGTGGCCTTGTTGACCTAATTTACCTTATCCTTAACCATGCTTTAATCATGGAGCAGTACCAATCTCCCATGTTTCTCTCAAGAATATATGTTAACAAAATATGTTATGTCTATGGATTGGAATAAAAATTGATAGTTCATGTAATTTTATTATAAGGAGCTTATCTATCTTAGTATATTTATATTATCTCATCATAATTTGTCAATGGATATGTGCTGTAGAAAGAAAAAAGGAATTGAATTGAACCCTATTTTTAATATAAAGCTAGTTAAAGTCATAAAGCCCATGTACTTGAGTATTGTGATTAAGTTCTTGAAAGGAAAACGCTTTCTAGGTTCTTCCATTTTATTTGTACTTTTTTCCTTTCAGTTTCCAAGCCAATTTCCCTTTCACCCAAGTAATTAGAAATAGCAATGATCATATTATAATTGGGTACTCTACATAAATTTACCTCATTAATTACTATATGATCCTATGATGGGTAGGATTCGAGTAATGGAATTTGAATACTCACGGTTTGAATTCGATTAAAAATAATATTTTTTTATTTTATAATAATATTTTTTATTTATAAATTATTTATAATTAATATAAATAATTACTAAAATTCATTAATCGTTGATTTTTAATTTTAATTTATTTTTATGAGCTAATTTTAATTTATTAGTTTAATTTAGTAGTAATACAAATAAAAAATAGTTTTAAATGGAATCAAATTTTACAATGAATTCTCATAATATTTATAATTAAATAGTCAAGTTTGAGTTTTTGTGAATATTAATAATCGAGTAAGGATAAGTATGGATAATGCATTTCAAAAAAAGGGGTAAATATGAATAATTAAATTTGAATTAAAATATCTCAAAATTAGCATCTATAGTATATACTACGAATTTCCTATTTCGGGCACACCATATCTATCCAATCCATCATTTGTACCATAGTACAATACAAGATGACAAATTTTAGATATTTTAAATCTTTCACAATTTAAATAAAAAATCCCATAAACCCGAACATGATTATTCTAAAAATCTGCCATGCCTTAAACTTACCAAAATTCTAAGCAGGTGAGTGGGCCTATGATCTCTTATCCTAAACCCATAATTAAACCATAATTAATTCCCTTAAGAATGTAACTTAATTAAGATTATTAATTAATAAATTACTATCTTTTGGATAATCTGGTATGGGGAGGCATTTATTCAACAGGTCCCTGGTTTTTAAAACTTTAGGCGCCGCCACCAGATCGAGTAGATTCCCTACTGACAACCACAAGCCTTTTCCATTGATTTCCAATAGTGTCTCGCCACATCACTCATCAGGGGGGCATAAAACCCTTCCATTTTGTCTTTTCCTTCCACGTCGTTGGCTTTTTAAAACAAAATCCCGGAGAGACTGACAATAGGCGATCCATACCGGATTAGGTTCATCTAAGGACAACATCGTAATTTCAGAACCCTTCTCCCTTTGCTTTAAGAAGTCGTAACTGACAGTGTTTGGAAAGTGCAGTTAAGTTCGTCGCTGGTTACGAGGTTTTTGTCGAAAATTACAAAAATACCAATTTATTTCTCCCTTTTTTGGTTCGGATAATTGGGGGTATATTTGGAGTTGAAGATATTTGTTTTTCTGGAGGATTTTTTTAGTTTGATGGGAATAATTTTCTCGGAAAGTACCTGGTCATGGGAAAGTCGTCTTTCAAGGATTCACTCAAAGCGCTCGAAGCTGATATTCAACATGCTAATACTCTGTATATCTGTTTTATCTTTTTTATTCGATTATGTATCTTCTTTTGCTTTTCTGTTTGATTTTTTTTTATTGCTGGGTTTTTTATTTAACTTTTTCTATGAATTTTGATTCCTTTTTCCCCCTAAAAAGGAACTTTCTACTCTAAAAAGGGCCAAACTTTGGATAAAATTTTATGGGGGTCTTCTCCTTTTGTTGGGGTTGATTGTTTGTGTACTTTGTGTTTGACAATGCAAGATTCTTAACAGATTATAGAAGTTCTGAACATTCTTCCAAGGTCACATTGTTGTTTAAACTGAGAATGGGTTTAAAATGTCTAGTGGGGTTTAAAATGTCTAGTCAAACTCTTGTTGCATTATAAATTGTAGAGATAGATTATAGGGAAGGAAGCGTTTCTAGGTGGTGTTGTGAAGGCATGATCGCATAAACAAATGAAACATTCTAAGCCTACAAAGGGAGCTGAGTGAAGGGTATCCCTTGATTCTAAATGATCCAAGCTTTACACTTTTTTTCTTTCGGGTTTGTTGACAATTGACACCGACAGTGGACTGTATCTTTGCTTTTCTTGGAAGATATATATTTTAGAATTTGGTTCCTTCTGGTTCATGGTAGTAAGGGCTGAATTGCTGTTATATGTGGTGAAGACCAGTGCAAGGATATTGGATCCATGGTAACCTGCAAGATGATGGAGGAATTCTTTGTTTTTTTTGGATAGCTGACAATGGGGGAATTTTTTTTTCTGTATCTGATTGATAGGATTAGTGAAACAGTGTCCCTAAGTTGTGCATGTAAGTAATGGAGAACCGACTGAATGACTGAAATATTCTTAATCCTAATGTCAAAGATTATGAATAAAGACATTCTATTTTAAATTCTTTTTTGCTTTATTATCGGCACTGCTTGATGGTTAACCCTGTACTTTTGCCTGCTTTTTCTCTACTGATTTCAGGGCTTTAGATCATCCAAGGGAGAAAGATGGAGCACGTCTTCAAATGAGACTGTCCTACAGTCCAGCAGCCCAGTTTTTCCTTTTCCTTGTTCAGTGGACTGATTGTCAACTTGCTGGTGCCCTTGGTTTGCTCAGAATACTTATTTATATGGTATATTTCTTTCCACCATATAATTCTCAGCAAGATTATCTTTCGCTCTTTGAATTGTTTGTTTGTGTTTCATTTAACACCTCCACCCCTACTTCTCAAGAGTTCCCGCTTTCCACCAAATCTTTCACCCTTTCTTTTATCTTGATCAAAATTGTAATCTCTTACCTAATAGTTACTTACAATTGGGCTGTGGCAATCTGGTGAACTGATGCAGACATATGCTGATGGCAAGACCACCATGTCTGTTTATGAGAGGAAAGCCAGCATTAGAGAATTTTATGGTGAGTGCGATTTTGAGAAGTCATAAATTTTGTTAGAAATGCTTAGTCTTACTCTCTCTCTGTTTTATAATTGTTTGCGCTGACAGCATTGTTTAGCTCAATTGAAGTGAAATCTGTCTCACTAGTTTGTTTTTGGGTAAACAGCTGTGATATTTCCTTCTTTATTGCAACTTCAAAGAGGTATCACGGATTTGGAAGATAGGAAACAGAAAGAAGTGTGTACCATGAGGTACCGGAGGAAGGATGAATTTGAAAGGGGGAAGCTCTCCGAAATTGACATAGAAAGGGAAGAGGAGTGTGGAATTTGCATGGAGATGAACAGCATGGTTGTATTGCCTAATTGCAGCCATTCTCTGTGTTTGAAGTGTTATCGGGATTGGTTAGTTTTTCCTTTTATGAGTACAACTTGATACTGTTTTACTATTATATATAGCCACATGATAATCATGCTCCATCAGTTGGAACTGTTGTTTCGGTTGATGGTAGTGTGTGTCTTACATCCTTGAGTGGAACCTTTTTATTTCTTCAGTAATCGTACTATGGGTATGGGCAGTTACCATTCATGAGGGTGACTAGCCAGTTTTACTGCATTTAAGGTCAATGTTTGCGTTCTGTTATAGGTTCATGATTCATGTTCCACTCTTCCTTTGCAAGTGACCTGATGCTGTTGTATTTCCTGTCAATTTCAGGCGTGGCCGGTCTCAATCATGTCCCTTTTGTCGGGATAGTCTGAAAAGGGTCAATTCTGGTGACCTTTGGATTTACACAGATAAGAGTGATCTTGTTGATTTATCATCTATTTTGAGAGAGAATTGTAAGAGGCTCTTCATGTACATCGAGAAATTGCCTCTTGTTGTCCCAGATCCTGTATTCGTTCCCTATGATGTTCATGTTAGGTGAGTGCTTTCATACAGGGCTATGATAACTGCCTGTATATAACTAGCATGGCTGTATATCCATATGATAAATCACCATTTTGAAATGTAAATACTCTCAGGCTTTGGCCCTCTGAATCCTACTGGCTTCAAAATGGGTCTTGTCTCTTTTTCCTAATAGAAATCCCTACTTCATGAGATAAGGAATGCTTATCTGAATTCTATTGTTTTTGTTATTTTTGAAATGGGTATATGATTTTCAAGTATAAACATTATTTCTCAATATGTAATTCAATGAGAAGATCAAAGAATAACAAAATTGCCAGTGCCCTGCCAATGTTTAACAGCAAACTGCTATGACTTCGATTTGGAAAATATTATATGGTTACACACCTTAACAAATCAAGTTGATGGTAAACTTTCACTTTGGATTTGTAGTAATCCAATGAAATTTTGGATAAATAGAATGCAGGAAAGTGGCAGGTAGCTTATGACTGATCTTGCATGCTCATATAATCTGCATTAAAACGAGGTTGATTGTCTTCCTGATGAGTATTATAAGCATATCCTCCATGGCTGGAAATGTCTAGTCCTGCAATTTCCTCTTCTACAGAAATTCTCAAGATTCTTAGCCGATGAAGGGCAAAGAAAAGAGGCCCCATTGTCACAGTTACCCAGCTCACTATCACCAAAACCTCAATCACTTGGCACCCAAGCAAGCCCCAGCCCCCACCCATGAAAAGGCCGTGGGGTCGCACCACCCCGCTCTCTCCTGAGTCATAGGCTTGAATCACAAACTCCTCCTTTGCAAACAATCCAGTGAAAATCAAACCCCAAGCACCACATCCCCCATGCAGTTGCGCAGCCTCTAATGGGTCATCAAAATTCAGTTTCACTGCCAGGAAATTAAGCCCGATCAAGACCCAAGCTGCGAAAAACCCACAAACGATAGCGGCCCACGGCTCAACCACTGAGCAGCCTGATGTGATCGCCACGAACCCACCTAGCAGTCCATTACAAACATCTAGTGCATCCCAATGGCCCACTAGTAACCTTCGGCCGAACAGCGTTACTATTCCGGCTGTTGATCCGGCTAACGTGGTCGTAACTGCCGTCCGTCCAATCGCTGTCCAATTACCTTGATCAGTTGTACTAGGGTAGGCCACAAGAATCTTATCAAATGAGCCTGGATTGAACCCAAACCATCCAAACCACAACAAAAATGTCCCAAGAACAACTAGAGTTGCATTATGCCCACGCATGGGCATCACCTTGCCAAATGCATCGAACCGGCCAACTCTTGGCCCTTCTATGAAAGAACCCCAAAGCCCAGCAACCGCACCTACCAGATGCACCACCCCACTCCCTGCAAAATCAATAGCACCAGAAGCAAACAGCGGGTTGCTTGAACTGGCACTGAGCCAACCGCCAGATGACCAAACCCAATGAACCACGATAGGATAAACAAATCCACTGAGGAAAAAAGAGAAAACCAGGTAGGCACTGAACTGGGTTCTCTCAGCTATTGAACCACTAGTAATTCCAGCAACTGCAATAGCAAAAGCCCATTGGTAAAGAAAGAAAGAGTAGTCATATGAACTATTAGGAATATCCTTCAAAGCAAAGAAGTTTGTGCCAATAAAAGGGTTGGAGCTATCACCAAAGGCAAAGGCAAAGCCGAAGAGATAGTAAGAGATACTACCAACAACCGCATCTACAACATTTGTGAGCATAATATTCATGGCATTCTTGGCCCGGACTGAGCCAGCACAAAGCATGGCAAAGCCAAGCTGCATAACAAAAACTAAATAAGCAGAGAAAAGAAGGTAGATAGTGTTGATAGAATAGGTGACGCTCTGCTCCCAAGAGATCTCCATGCTTGTTGGAGAATGGAGAGGGAGTTTGAGAAAGAGACAGATGAGATTGGTTAGATGTGATGGGAAGAGGGGAGAATGGGTTGATAGTTTTGTAACTGTGTGATGTTGTAATAATCTCGTTGAATGGTAGCTATGCTTGTGCCTTGTTGTCAGTTGTGAGTGTTTTTTACTTATTATTACTTACACTTTCCTTTAGGGTCAGTTTCTGAATGTGGTGAATTGTTGACTGGCAGTGCATTCTACTTCAAACACTGGAACACCCAATGGATAGACTCCTTAACTCGGATGGGTTAACTTGGACCCAGCAGACCAGAGTGGAGGAAACTGGATTTTCTATAGGATTATTATAATGTCAAAACTTTGAGCAATGCCACAATTTCCACAAGTTTTTCATAAAAGATTTGGCAAGCATATGAAGATGAAATTCCTCGTGGATTGAAGAATCTCATTGCCAATTTCTAAGATAAAATTTCATATACTACAGCAGAAAGAGAAAAAAAAATGCATTGTTCTTGCAGACTGCAGGTTTTGTAGTAGCTGGTATCTTAGAAGGAGCAATCATTTACAAACTAATCCTTGAAACTCCAACTTCAGTTTACATTTTACAATTGGTCATCTAAGGGGGTGACTGGAGAGAATAATTGATTGCTTCCAAACAAGTACATATTTAACCACAGAAGTGTCATCAAGGAACATCTGGGAAAGAAACGTGTAGTATGTAATAATTGTAAGGTTATAATACACAAACAAGTATATTTGACCTGGGTCAATGATATTCAGTTATGATGCTAGAGTACTCTGGCAGATTGGCTATAAATATGTGCAGGGAAAACTATATAGTGTGATAGTCTAAATTTCTATTTACAGTGAGCAAAGGTACAAAGGGACTAATATGCTCCCACATTGCTGCTCCGATCTACCTTAATTCGACTGGTAAGAGAAGGCCTCATTGTCACAATTGCAGATTCATTAGCTCCAGCTCTTATAGCAGCCTTTCCAGCTTCGATGAACCTCTTGACTGCATCCTCTACATATCTGTTGGCTTCACCCACTGTCATGCTTCTGCCAATATATGGGTAGGTATTGAGGACATAATCACCATTGAGCTGTGATGCAAGCTGAACGAGTTCAACTTGGAATTCTGAGAGGCGAGCATCTTCTTTTGGTCCCCATGGCCTCAATGATGTCTTCACCTCAGGTAGAGTTTCTGCATCCAAATTTCAGGATTTATTCTGAATCATTCTTGTAAAGACGTAATAAATGATTTGATCAGAAATTTACAAGCATCTGAACTTTTTATCTGACCATTATGACATCCAGAAATCTTTAGTTGACATAAGATAGACTTTCAATATTCAAAATCAAAATAATACGACCAAAACATGCTCTGTTCCAGTATATTGCGCTATCTTCCTGCCAGACCAATTATTATGTTTCATCTTTTACGTCTTTGGGCAGCCATGTGTGCGAAGGGAGAGGATGTGGTTGTTAGAAGAGAAGAGGGCACCAAAGAACAGTGTGCCATTCCTTACAACAAACGACATCTCCAAAGCATGAATCATTCAGTCAAAGTACTTTTATAGTTGCAGGGTTCCCATATGACTATGATTTTAGCAAGGAGAAAAGGGATACAATCCAAAGAAATGCACATAACATAATACTAATAGAAGCAAATTCCACCAGTGATACAAGAGCACAGTGCAAAACCATATTCCATATATATATGATAGGAAGTCAACTGATTAACAAAATACAAAGCATTATGTAAAGAAAATTCAACTCAATTCTATGATCAAGGAAATTGATGCATACCTGGACAGTCATTACGTGGAGTTTTGCGCAGGTTAAAATAATTCTCGAAGGTACCAGCCCAAGCATCCCTCTTTGTCAGGAAATTCGAATTCAGGTTGAAAAGCTTCTTCACTGTTGCAGGGATTGAAGAATGTTCGAATTGTGAATGTGGTGTTGGCCCAGGTGGCTCATGGATAACTGCACAAAAACAGAAAAGATTCAAACAGACAAAAGGTCAGGAATTGCAACATTTAGTAAACAACAGTGCATGCAATTCAAGAAATGAAGCAAATAAGAGAGAGGACTGACAGGACAGCTCTGGGAAATGCACTTCTCATAATATCATTTCAACATAAAAATGAAAAAACTGGACAAATAACACAATATTTCATTATTGGCTTTGCATCTACTAAAAAAGAGCTAAACTTCAGAGCTGTCTTCTGGTTGACTACACAAGTTTTCATCTCTCATACAGCCAATTGTCATCTTCAGAATCAACTGGAAATAGTTAGGGATTTAGCAATCAGGGGGATGTCGGACATGTTTCATTCTTTCTAGATAAGAAGCCATATCTTTCGAATTCAACACGAGTGGGAGTTTCCATTCTTGCATATCAAACAAGAATTTTTGAACAAAAGAAAAGCAAATAAAAGCAAATTCAGAAATGATTTGCCAACTCAAAAATAGACTGCTAGAACTTGCTACCTGCTATAAGTTCAGAGCTGTTACACATCTACTATTACAATTTATGTTTATCTATATCTATGAGTTACATCATTAATGATTAATTTCTATCGCAATATACTTTGTTACATTAGAATGAATTGTCTTAAGATCTTTTCCATTGAAGAGTGCAAGCTATACCTTTTACTATACATTGCACACAAACACCCAAAATTCAAATTTCCATACTAATACAGCACTTCATAAAACCAGGGAAAAAAAAAATCGAACTCAGGTTTACGGAGTTTAATGAAAAACTATGCGGGTAATTCAACTTTCCCCCTTTAGTGAGCTAACTGATTTAACTTAAAAAGCTAACCCCACTAGTGAACTGTTATCTAAAGACACAAAGACATCCCATCAAAAACAGGGTACAATTAGAAGTAAAGCTATGTCCTCTCAACTTTCAAAGTTCAAACCATGCTTCTAATCAACACCAAATCATTAAACTAAACGAACAAAAGTTCCGTAACAAATTATAGTTAAGATGAGATAGCAAATTATAATTCACTAACAGTACATTAATTATAGTATTACAGAATTATCCCTCCATCAAATATAAACCCATTAAAACAATGAAAAAAGAAATAAGTTAACAATTAAACAAAGATTTTTTCTTGGACAAAGAAACTCACCAGTAGCCTTGTCGATCCAGGGAGAGACCAAGATAGTAGGGACCCTAACACCCAACCTATTAAACTTGAAATAATACGGGTCGGGACCCACAATCCCATCAGGGTTAGGCACACCCGAGACAGGAGTCGGCACGTGATCATAAAACCCCCCGTGCTCATCGTAAGTAATCAAAAGCGCGGTCTCCTTCCACTGCGGACTACCTCTAAGTATCTCGTACACCTCCTTCACGAATTTCTGTCCACGCGCCACGTCGTGCGACGGGTGATCGTCGTTGGCCGGAAACGCCGTCACGTCAAAGTAGCGTTGCTCAACCACCACGTAATTGGGTAACCGCCCGAGCCGAGCATGGAGCCCGAACTTCAACGCATAGCTGTGGAATTTGGTCAGGTGTTTCAATTTTCTTAGGCTTTTGAAGAAAAGGGTGGCCGGGATATTTTGGTAATAAATGCCGAAGCTGAGGCCATTTTCGTCCAACGAATCGAAAATCGTTTTCTGAGGGAATCCGTTGATGAGATCTTTCTTGACATTACTCATGGCTCCGAACGACGTCGCCGAATGAACGTAAAACCGGTTCGGTTGAGTCGAAGCGGGAACCGAAGCAAACCACCGGTCGAAAACGCCGAACTCGTTCGCTAACTTAGTGTAAACCGGTAATCGACCCGGTTTAAACCCGCTCATGACGGTTTTTCCCATGCCGTCACCCATGCTCTCCGCTTGTTGGACAAAGCCATTCATCGGCGCGGGGTTGGCTGAGCTATCGTTCGACCCGAAAATCTGTTCTCGGATCGCTTGGAAGGAGTGGCCCGGGTCGGAATCGACGAAGAAAGCATCGTCGGAGACGGAAATTTCGGGAGAGTTGGGGTCGGTGACGTTGACTGGATTTGACTCGGAGCCGGTGAGGCCGTCGATATCGGGTCGGGTCGATTTAAGCCAACCTAAAATATGGTCAAAGGATCGGTTTTCCATGACGAGGATAACTATAGTTTTAATGGGTCCTTTGATTTTGTGCTTAGTTCGGAAATTATAGTTAGAACTAAGAGAGTGAGAGGAGATTATAAGATAACAGAAGAGAATGAGGGTGACGGGTATTCGTCGGCCGGAAGTCATTTCCCGCTGACGGTAAAGATGGTAAGAAAAACAAAATGAAAGAGGATTTGGTCGTTGGCGTACGAAATATAGTATAATGTTTTGAGAGTTATTTGGTAGAAGGAACTGTGTTTTAAAAAAAGAGGCTTTGTTTTACTTCAGTTCTGGTCTGGTTTTTCAAAGACCCACCAGCTGCCCGTGGAGAATCGTTGGGCCTTTGCCGGAAACCAGGCTTTACGGAACTCCTCTGACCCATGGGCCTGTCACAGTGGGGTAGGAGTTGATTATATTGGAAAGAATATTCGAATCCGAACCCGGACTGCCAATGAGACTTTAGAAGAATTTTCATTTAATTAAATGTTGGATTTGATAGTTAAAAATTAATATTGTCTTATCTAGTTTATATGTGGCTTGGAATAATATTTATTTATAACACAAAATTTGTCCGATGTACATAACTTTTAAATAAATTATCCGTAAGATGGCTGAATTAAACGACTTAAAATAAAATAAAATTGAAATTGACGTTTTCTTTTTAGTAATAATTGATCATCATGCTGTTGTATCTTCCTGATTATTTATTTGCATATGAATACAAAGGTTGATGTTTACGGAAAAGGGCATGAAAATGGCCCTTTAACGTCACGAATGCCTACAAGTAGTTCAAGGAAGATAACTTGACGGAGTAGCTTCCGTAGAAAATAAGCGACGACATTGTTGACTATGCCTTACATCAATTAACTGCGGGACCAACAAAGAAAGCAACCTTGATGAAATATGTAAGATATTTTCAACAGTAATAAATGTACGACACAGTTCCACGTTGAAAGAAAAAAAAATTAAATATAAAAAAATAAATTGATAATAATTTGATTAAAGTGAGAAAAATTTTAAATTAAATAGTAATTATAAGGACAATTAAACACTCTTTCAATACACTATCAATGATAAAATCTTAAAAACAATAGCATCGATACAAGCCTTAAAACCATTTTATTATTTTCCAGTCTTATATTCAAACAAAACCTAAGATCAAAAATAGGATCATTATCCTTGTCCAAAAAGAGCTGGTTTCGTTTTGAACAATTTAGTAATTGAAAATCGAAACCACAAGAAAGAAGAGCCATTGTGATCAACTATGCTTCAAAAAACTACATAGAAAACCAAGTATTTACTTAATGATCAATGATTTTTCTGGAGAGGCATAAACCAAATACTATAGACTAAGCTCAGGGAATAGACTAAAGAGATTAGATGCATTTTCTGGAACATAACTGGGTGGTGAAGGGCTCATCGTCCCGTCGAATGAGACAAGGGAGTGGTTAACTGCAGGCAGCTGTCATCGATCAAGACATGGGCAACTGGATGTAATCTCCAGCTAGTGAGGATTAAAAAAGATCGACTGCCATCTTGAGCTTGTTTTGTCTCCATTTAGGAAGCTTGTAGAAGGCTCCCTTCGGCATGCCAAATCTTTCTGCAAACTCCTCCTCTGACAAGTATGCCTACAAGAATATGTAACCACAAATTCAGATGCATTCAAGGATGATTCACAAGGATAGGCTGAAAAAAGTAATGGCAGTGATTAACAGATTATCATTGTAAGAAATACTAATTTCAATCTCTAAATTTTGGTTGTCTTATTTTCACATGCAGTCTCATGTCAAAAGCTTTAAAATTTTTTCACAAAATTTAAAGGATAAGAGATCCCTTTTTTCCCTTGACAAATAGCAAGTCACATTGTTTCAAATTGCATTGAAACTTAGGAATTCATAAATGTTGAAGTATCCTTAAAAGGTTTATTTGAAGTTTGAACACTAGGTGGAACAAGATTTTAAAAGCTGTATACTGTTAGCTGTTACCTCTCTTTTGGTCACATCTATGCCTGGAACTGGGTCAGTTGACACCACTGTCAATCTTTGATAAGGATATATTAATGCATTTGCACTGGTCTCAATTGTATCAATCTGGTTTGAGTTTTCATTTGTTGAAGGGGAGCTTGGTTTTACTACCGGAGAATCTGCAAAAAAGGTGATTCAATAAAAAAATTACATATTTTACGACAGGAAAGACAGCATAATTAGATAGAAAAGTTATAAATAAAACAAGGCATCCCAGCATAATGTGCATGGTAAATTAGTTTGCAAATGGAGTCACTCGACCTCAGTCTACGCATGCAAGTCTTTGTCAGAATCATTCTGCCTAGTGCAGATTCTTCTTTATTCAAACTAAAACACTCTGAATCAACTGTGCAAGTTGTTGATCCAAGAGGGTTAAGGTATTCCAATTTCAAGGTCATAATCAAGTTTTGTCTGGTCATCAGTAAGAATGCAACTCATTGAGTGGTTTAAAGCTAGGAAAACTTACAATGACTCTTAGTATCTATTACATCAGATGCATTACTTTTTCCCCTGTTCTAAAATATTCAAGTCTGCCGGATCTTGTAGAGATTATGAACTAATGAAATTGCATTTCCCTATACAGGCACAAAAACTTAATTTAAGCCTAAATAATTTCATTGAAAAATCAATTATGTTCAATGCACCTTGATAAGGTGAGGACCCCGTAAAGAGCTTCCTGACAATTGGTGTTGGGCTGGATACATTGTGGTTGTCAGAAAACTTCAAATGTGAACCTGATTTGCTAGATGCAGGAGATACACTTCTTTCCCATCCATTTGAACTGCCAGATCTGCTTCTTGGGCCATCTGGGGTAGCTTCCCTGGAGTAAGCTTTCCGTGCATTTCTTGCTGGTGCCTGAATGGTATAAGCTTGTGTAAAATTAATTTTGTTTTAGAATTGTAAAGTTCAATAAGTATCCCAATGTATTTCAGTAAAACATATGTTATATATACAAAATGTGGTATTTGCTAATAAATTCTAAAAAGATTAACCAAAAAAAGAAAACCAAAATTCCAGGGTTGCATTTATTTGGTTTTGCTTGATCATAAAATTTTTGCAAGGAAAAGGTTTCTTCTACTTGAACCAAAGGTGCCTTTGGCCATTAATGACAACTATCTGGCAATAAGTACAAATATTGTTGCACCACCCTATAGGTATTGTCACCCTTGCCTTGGCTGCACGCGGCTTAACATCTGTTGAGAATGCTAAGGGACAACTAGATCTTGAAAGGTATAAATAAAATATTATGTAACTTGAGCACATAGCATCTGAATATGTAGCAGTGAAGTGTCCCACAAACACTAGTTCCTTTAGTGAATAATTAAACAAGAATTACAGCTGACTGTTATTCCAATTGTCTATAGTAGACAGAATGAAAAACTCCCAGTGACTTGAGACATTATTTAACAGCTTCCCTGATTAAGCACACTGTGAAATGTCACTCATGGACGAACAGGCAGATCTCCACTGTCCAACAAACTCATGTTTCTGTACTCTGTATTCTAAAAGAAAACTGGCTGACTGTCATGTCTATTCCATTCTACATACAAAACTCCAAGACCAAATATCAATGAAGATATCCTCTTTCTTTAATGGTGAGACAGAGACCAACAGAAACTCAGGAAAAAAGAAACAAGTGGGAGAAACTATATCAAGTCAAAAAAGAATGCCCACATAATGAACCTAATACCTAAATTCTCATACATACATCTAAATAAAGCTCAGTAACAGTCACTTACAGTTCCACTTGATGTTTTCCCCTTCAAGGTAGCAAGCTTCCGCTCAAATGAATTGCCATGCATCTGCAAGACAGCAACTCAATTAAAACTTTAAACTGGACTTGTTCTTGCTGCCAAAATGCATAACTAAATCATGGAGATACCAGTTACACAATAAGTTCCCACACAGCAAAACTAGGATATTCTCTGATAGGAGGAAAAAGTAAATAAAATGAAAAACTTAGTAATAAAATCCTTCTTTGTTTATTATGTTACTTTTTACTAATGTTACTTTTTGAACTTGACATTAGTTCAAACCATTTAATGCAAAGGACAAAGATACATAATAATATAATAAATAGATAAACAAGTAAGCATATAATAAATAACTATGTATCTATATCATCAAATAAATTAGTAAGTACATAAAAATAAATATATTCATAGTTAATTAATGAAATTAAATAAATTAATATATTCATAATTAAGAATAAAAATACTATTGTAACATCTTAAAAAAATATAATTTGTTACCT
Organism: Theobroma cacao; assembly: GCF_053813885.1. Lineage (NCBI taxonomy): Eukaryota > Viridiplantae > Streptophyta > Magnoliopsida > Malvales > Malvaceae > Theobroma > Theobroma cacao. The sequence continues at coordinate 47,301,884 of NC_142647.1, forward strand.
ATAAGTATGTGAAATATATTATTAACTAATATATGTGAAATATATTATTAACTAACATCTTCATTTTATTTCAATATATAAACAATTAGTAATTATTTCATTGAATTTTTATTTTATTACAATTTTCATTTAGTTTATTTAATATACCATTAGTAGTTAATACTAATTTTTATTTTATCTATTACTACAATACAATTGAAATATGTCAAAAATAATAATTTTTGTTTACTTAGACATACATGTAACTATATTATTATTTCACTGAATTTCCTTTTGCATTTCAAAATCAAATATTGTAAAATTATAAATTACAAAATGCACTTTGTCTCACCACTGAGCTATCAATTTCACCGTCACCACTGTTTTCAATCTGACTACTATCAATCTCATTGTTATGCCAAACAGAGCCTTAGATACTACCAGCAGCTCAAAGTTCAAGTATTTTTGCTGAAACATTTTCTACTATATTACACGTGTTTTCTATCCAATAAAGGTACTTCACAGAGTTCACAATATCAAGTATGCCCCCGCAACCCCGATATCCACTTATTCTGCATCACTGGTCATCACTGACTGGGTATCCAGGTCTAATGGAAATTGATTAGAAACAATCATAAAAAATTAAATAAAAATATGGATTAGCCAAGACAGTGAAAGTACACCAACATCATTGACAAGGAGCTAATAATAGGTACTTCTAACTAAGGCAGATTACCCACTTACATTTGCCTTTGAGGGATCCCATTCAAAGAAGCATGTGAAAAATGGTGGCTCATGGCCTTCAGTGATAACATATATAGGAGTTTCCAAAGAAAGTTCTTCTTCCAGAATGTCTGTTTCAAGGAATTTCTGCCAGTCAAGGAAACAAATATGAGAGCATAGAAAGAACTGAAGAGTATAAAACATTCACATAATGATAACATTTGTAAATGTTCAACATCAAAATATTGGTATGCCAAACTACAGATAATCCAGGACACAAAGAAGACCTTTGAGAAAATAAATTCTGAGAGAGTCTAGGCATATAATTTACCAGACCAAGATTAAGGGCTACTTGTTTTGATTTAATAGTTGAGTGGCGTCCAACCCAAACATATATTTCTTTATGGCAGTCTAGCACTAGTACATCTTCAGTAGTTAAATCATCTTGAGTGAAGCTATATATCTCTTTAACCTGAAAACAAAACCAAGCCAAAGTAAATCCTCAATAAAATCAAAGAGGTATTTTATAACTCAATAGTTGCTTTCCAATTTAGCAACAAATTCTTTCTTTAGAGAAAAAAAAAAAACTGAACATAATACTAATTTTTTGCCTTTTGAATTTCAAATTTTTACAGAGAAGAGAATGGAATACCACAATAATTTCATCAACTACGCACCATTTTATGTCCAGAATAATCAGATAGAAATTCAGCATGATTCAAAACTGATTAGCAAACTTTCAAGAAAGCAGAAAATTTGCATAAGGAACCCAGCCAAACCCCTTAAAAGAGATGCTTTCAGACCATTATATATATATATATATATATTTATCTTTATCATAGATTAATGAGTTTAATCCAAGATGACATGACTTCTCTATACTTCATTTTAGACACTCAGCTGAGACATGATTCACCAGGCAAATTTAAGTCCCTTCCTTTTACTACCTAGGCTATAAAATTCTGACAAAAGGTTTGGACAGTGATAATACTCTCCTCTACAATACATGACAAACTGTAGTATATACTGTGGCTATCCTGAAAGGAAATTCAAAAAGCAATTGACCAGCTTCATGGGAAAAGTTAAAATGTTTCTGACCAAAATGATGGATGAACTAATCCGTAGACTTGGCTGCTTATGCAAGGCACATTCACAAAAGGAAGTGAACGAAGAACCTACTTTCACAACAGGTCCTAAACACTGTAAAGATTAAAGAACTCTTATGTCTCTATGACATGCAATCCTAGGAATAAGCAAAAAGGATGAAATTTATGATTATATCCAAAGTCCATTCAATCTACTTGAGCATAGAGATCTCTCCTTACAGAAAGTCCATGGAACTGAATTTAACATAGATAGGTAATGTCAATCCTATTGACATTTGAATGGTTTCAAAAATAGGCATTTCCCTTAACTAGCCTAAATTTCAATGAACTCCTTGTTAAAAATCTATATGTGCAATATGAGTTGATGACAACATTTATATTGCAACCAAACATGCTTAACTATGAAAGGTATGCAAGCCAAAAGAACCAAACAAGGTGTACCTTGACATCACCTGAAAAGGGAAATCAAACCAAGCGGCAAAGAACCATAACCAACTGTCAGACATGTTTTGCAGCAATTTACAGCCGGCAATCTTCTGAACCAAGGCAGAAGCAAATTATCCTTCCAGAGAACAATAGTAAAAAGAGAGGAAATTTGCTTACCTTCAGTAGAGGTAAATTTAAATAAATGTTGATCTTCTATGAATTTTTTCATCTCTTTTTCTCTTGGATACTCTGTCTTTCCACCAAGTGAACTCCAGAAACTGTCTGGTTCGCTTCCTTCCCTCACCGATATGGGTTGCCATGTTGGCTGTAAATAGCATCAAAGAAATAAAATCAAGGATGATTAAATTAAGGATCAGAAAACAACAATGAGAAATTCACAACATAAATTTGTAGCAATGGCTTTCTCAGCCATTGAGAGAAAATTTATTGCTAAAATAGAAACTAATTAAAATATCTAATATTACAGCCCATTTGAATAACATAATTACATACATTAATCAGTTCAAGCATTCTATCAAGAAGATCATGGTCTCTACTCAAGGTGAGATTCCCAATCCAAGTGAAGACAGATGTTCCATTTTGCAGGATGTAACAGTAGGATGAATTCAGGGAGCTTGAAACCTGAAAAGATTTTAGTTTAACAAGTCAGTCATATGTGGAGGAGCATATGTACCGAAGCAAAATTATTCTAACCAGCTAAATAATTTGAGAAAGCCTAAACAAAAAAAAAATAATTCTGCTTGAAAGTTCAAAGCTTTCTCAAGATGAAAACTAATCAACCTTTGAGCATGACTTAACCATTTGATGACTTAATTGATATCAAGTGTTGCTCTTTTGACAATGTAAGCATAGTAATCATGTTAGCAAACAAACAGAAGGTGCAAAAGTAAACTGGAGATTCAATTTTTTAACTGATTTTCCTATAAAAAATTAAATGCAAGACCACTAACTCATTTATATTTGGCATATCATATTCATGGCAATGGTAGGTTGCTCTCAACAAGTACCACAAGTTGTATAAACATATAGGATATATTTTGGAATGTGGAAGTGTATTTCTCTTATAAAGAAAACATAATTCTTATACTGACAACAGGATATTAATGTTTGTTGCAGAGGCTCCTATTGGCATCCAACAGAAATATGATGTTTGAATGGTTATCAGGCAAAACAATATGTATTAAGGCATGTGAACGCCTGTGGGTGTAAGTCTGGTTGTGTGTGTGTGTGTGTGTGTGTGTGTGAGAGAGAGAGAGAGAGAGAGAGAGAGAGAGAGAGAGAGAGAGAGAGAGAGAGAGAAGGAGGGAGATGGGGAGACAGAGAGAGAGAGAGAGAGAGAGAGGGAGAGAACAAGGGTACTGTTTTAGGATGAATGTTAGATCTTGGACTTACATGATCAACCTGGATAGCTTGCATGTTTTCTGGACTCGTCCCTTGAACTCGAAAAAGTGCTGTTTTTTTTTCATCATAAGTATCATCATCAATACCACTTTCAGCAATAAACTTCTTGTACCCTGCACTGATACCTCCCTTTATTTTATATAAAAAAAAAAAGGCACAATGTAGTGTTAGAAGACTGCCTATTTTGTCGGTAGATTAGCACAAAAATTAATTTATACTCGAAAGTAATTAAGGGCAAACGTATCTTGTGAAGAACCAACCTTATAAACAATTAATGTCTGGAAAATAAGGAAAAACTGAACTGGCTCTCTATTTTCAGTAACCTGAGCCTGAAAATAAAACATGAGATTTAACCTAGTGAACATCATCTGTTGAGATTCAAAAGATGTTAGTGTTATACATATATCCCTTAGTAGTTAATCCTCATACATTCATGAAGAATAGCAAAATAGATCATACTCCTTTAGAATCAGAAAAGCAAAGGACCATTGCAATGGTCAACAAAGAGCAAAATAAGAATTTGCCTGTATGACATAGCCTGTCATTTTCAGTACCATGAATGAGTAAAACCATTGGCTTTCTCTGACAAAGCAAAATCACATAGAGACAAATCACATAAGATACACTAAAAATTACTTACAACTACTTGATTAATTCTTGAACATCCTAAGTTAACTTGTAGCATCAGGTTAATCAAACCAAAGTAACAAATATTATAATACGTGTTGGAGAATGAAAAATAGAACTTGCCATTACTGGATCCCCTCTGGTTGAATCAACAATTGCACTCATATGGAAGATGGCATCAGCTCTATCTTCCTGCAGGAAGGAACAGATAATGAGAAAAGGAGACAAATGACATGGTCAGAAAGCTGATCTAGTGATCATATGTAAAAACTAAAATGTTACAGCAAAATATAGCTGAAGATACCAAAATTGCATACGTAACAGTATTGCATGAAATTAAGAGCCAACATTTTAGTCCAAACAAGAAAATGCAACTCACAAGCACAGAATGAAATAAGTAGTCATATTGTTTTTGATTCGACATGATCATATCTAATGAGATATTTTCATTGGTATTGTTTCTTTGCTCTTCCTCTACTGCCTTTGGCATTAAAAAAATACTTACAGCCTTTGGTCATGATAGCACTTCAACAATCACTACAAGTTAAACTTAGCTTCTCAAGAAAAAGTTCATATTTCAAATAAATACTTTACTAGTTGAATAACTCATAACAAAGGCAGCAAAACCTTTCAACATTTAAGCAAGGCATCACCTATAAAATCTGCAACATTAAACGCTTCTAATTGTTCATTATAGAATTGTGATTGATTAAAAATCCTGATTAAACATATATAGAAATAAACATACAGGATCTCTATCAAAAAGGATAAATATTCTCGCATGCCCTATGCAGTAATCTAAAGGATTTTTTTTATAAAGTTTGCATGTCTAAGATTCCAATTGCTTGCTGTAGGATTGGGATGGATCCTAATGCCCAATCTCAAGCATCTCCTGGTTTACCAGACAAAAGCTCAAGATCTAAATGAAAAAGGTTATCATGTATTAATGAAGCATGCTTACCAGTACACTTCGGTGACCAAGCCATGCATAAAATAAACTCTCATCCCTTTCATTTCCAGGATATGTATACTGCACAACATAGCAATCCCCACTGTAGAGCTTTGTCTGTTCTGAAACTGGAATAAGGGACAGTTCATGACCATTTACCCGCCAAACCTGGCATTTCACCATTGCAAAAACACAAAATATGAGACAGTAAAGGCTTAAGCCATCACTCAGAAAAAAGAAGAATCATTTTCTTGAAATTGATGCTACTTTCAGTGTGCCTCTGCAATTTATATAAGACTGGAAGTCTTCTTCAGGAAGCTCCTTCACTTCATAACCCTGTTGCTTGAATATTGCTGAAAGAGAAAATGAAGTGAAATTTATAAGTGCATCATATATATAGCCTACAACTGATCCCCTTCCACCTCTTTCTTTCCAACAATTTTGTTGCAATAGGTGCAAACCTGCCACTTTTTCTCGCCCTTCATCATACAGCTTGGTCTCTGCAGTTTGAGGCCAAATATTGAAGTAGGATTTAAACATTGAAGTTTCTAGACCCTCAGTTAAAAATGTTAAGTGAGTCCTGCTTGACCTGTCATGCTTTCTGAGGAAATCCTGTAAAAGAGTAGCCAGCAATCCAGTCAGAAAGAATGCCTTAAACTCCTGCCGGCAAGCATAAGTAGAGGCAGTAACACTTGTCAACAAATTCTTCAATCTACATATCACAAATGCTCCTTACATTCACCAGCCTATCTCATACAATTAATGCCTTTTGGGCACTTTCTACATTGAGGGATAAAACCTTGTAAAACCATAGAGTGTAAATCTGGAAAAGATAGAAACCTATGAAGGTGGACTCCAGTAGATCAAAGTTTCACTTAAAGACAGAACCTGATATCCATGGATGTCCGTCTTCTTTAAGGGAATAATAAAATCATTTATTGTCAGAAATTTTCTCGCTTGTATTTTATACATAGCCTGAGGGAGCCATAAAGTGAAATAGGGGGCCCACCTTGTTTAGTCAAGGCTGGTATGTGGGAATAAGGAACCAATGTAAGTAACCTCATACTAAAACAAGTAATTTAATTAGAGATTATTCATCTACAGCTCAAGCAAAGCACTGCCTCTCATTCTCCATGCTAACTTTTGATATAAATAGATATACCAAAAAAAGAAAAGCACAAAAAGGCTTAATAGACTGCATTCTGACTTGATAATTCTATAAACAGCTTAGATGATTGAGGAACATTACAGCATTTGAAGAAAAGGTACAAGACAGCTTATCATATTAACTCAATGTCTTAATTAATAATATTCTTGCCAATCTTCTCCAAAGAAGCCAGAGCATCCTGTACAAAAATTATATCAGGTCAAATGGCTATTATGATTTTGGGATAAAATGCGGGAGAATAGGGAGAGGTAAAGGGAGGAAAGGGATAATGTCAGTTCATCTATAGATGCAGGCCTGGCATTTCTAAATGCATCCAACATATCCCCCTAATGATGCACTCAATCCAACATTTTGCTTTACATCTACATGTGTGAGTAGAAAGAGCGGGATGGAAAGGAGAGGGCAAGAAGCAGAAGAAAATAACTCTTACCTCTGCAGCTGAAATAGATGTCTTTCGTTCAGTTATTGAAGTATTTCTTCCCATCCAAACAAAAATTTCAGCACCACAGTCTAGCATATAGCACTTGCTTTTCTCAAGCATATCTTTATCCAATGAATTACTTCCAATTTGAGATAGTTTCCCCTGAAGATTTATCCTGAAAGATCTTAAAGTGTCACTCGAGAAAGGTATGCTATTTCATTTAAAGGAAGAGAAAAAAAAAATTTCTTGGAGAACAGAAAGAAAGAAAAGAAGAAGAGTAACACAGAAACTAACAGGACGAATTGATTCAATCAACAACATCTTACACCAGTTCAAAAGTTAGAAAAGAGCAGCTATTTATAAAAATATAGGAGGTAATAGCCAAAAGGTATACAGTATGATTTGACTCTTACAAATGCACAACACAGTTGTTTCTGACTACTCATATACAACCTTGCAAATACTTAGGAACTAAGTTTGTTCAAGTTGACAAAGACATATTAGCAAAATTCAAAGCCAAACTCACCAGAACAATATTACAGGACTGTCAACTTGTTGCTCACCAGCCAAAGCTGAGTCCCGGGGAATTGGTGCATAACCACCAAAAAAACTCCAAAATTCACCAACATCAGAATCACCAACCAATTTTCCATCCTCTGCAGCAAGAGAACCATTTAATAATTGCGATATCTTTTATTGGAAAAAAAGGTTGCAAGAAAATTTCCAACCTATAATTGCCACTTCACAGTTTCCAGCGTGCTTATTCTCTTTGATATACTGAACAACCTCCAAAGCTTTAGCCCTTTCTTGGATACTAGAGTTGCACCCGCTAAAGAGGAAAATTTTTGATGCAGTTTCAAGAATGAATACATCATTGTGATTCAAGGATGATCGAGAAAAAGGCACCTGGTCAGCAAGCATGACATAGGAAGAATCATAGTTAATGTTAAGCCAAGGTATTGAGAACAACAAAACTACTTTGTGTATTTATCAACATAGTACCAGTGCATAACAGAACCATTCAATTTTAAAGATTGATAATGAGTTCATGGCTTATTATTGAACAGACTCCTTGTATTGACTTGTTGGCATTGTATATAAATACAGCCTGTAATTACCAAAATATGCCTGCTATAGAACAATCATCCCTAAACAAGTGTTTTATTGGATCACTAGATTTTGTCTTGTAAAATAGACCACAAGAGCAACTTGGCTCTTTCAAGTTTTAATTTCTCAACTTGAATTTTCATCATTGCCCTGCAGAGTTATTTCGGTAATTATGTTATAAGACATGTATCTAGAGGGTTTTTTTTTTTTTTTTGGAATGTTAACTCAAATAATTAAATTCATCTCAATTCCTTTCCCAAACTTCAAACACAACTTACTTCTTTAACATGAACTACATGATCTCCCTTGCATGTTAACAAGGTGACTTGGTTTGTTTCACCATTTGAGTTCCCTGGCTGTGAAGAATATACTCCTTCAACAGGAATAATACAAGGTTTAAAATATGACAAGAATTTCTCTGTCTCTTGGCCTTGAACTTCTCGATACTGCACAGTGCAAGACCCTAGCGCTGCATCTAGTTGCAGTGCTTTGTCCGATGCTAAGGCTGAGTCTACCTGCCAATACAGCAACCATTCTCAAAATACCCAGTAGTAGCATAAGACTGCATTATGTAAATATTAATGGATCAATACCTGATAATTTTGGGTTTCAGGTGGCAAACCTTCTTTTTTTTAAAAAAAAAAAAACAGTGTTTAATACAATTAATAAATACTAAAATATTTCAATAATTTTTTCTAACAAAAAAGTTTCAATCGTATTTCAATCAAGCGGAGTGATACTTAGGCCTAACAACTTGCTTTATTTGGACATAAGGTCAAACACATTTGGCAGGTTCCATCCATTTTCTTGTCTGTATCATAACTCTTCCTGATATTGAAGAAACTACCAAATTTAACATTCAATAAAAATCTTGAAACATAATCTTGTCCATGAATAGAAAGACAAGAATGTGAAAAAAAAAAAAAAAAAACACAATCAATAACCTCATTTGCATCATTTCCCATCCAATAATGTATGTCGTGCTGCGGAGGCCCACTTTTTAGCACGCTTGTCTGTCTCAAACAACAACCAAAAATCCAAACATATAAATCTTTAAAAATCTAAATGTAATAATCATAACTCCATTTTACTAGACCAAAAAGTTAAAACGCTAAAACTTACACTTAAAACGACATATGCACTTCCAGAGTAGAATTTTCCATGAGAGGATTTTGGAACGGGAACCAACCGCAAATCCTCAATGCACCAGATTTCTAATCCACTAGATATACACAAAAAGGAGATTAAAACAGAGAAACACAAGGAAAAAAGAAATAAAGTTAACAGTTATGAATATACGGTTTTGCCCCTGCGCCATGTAATGCTGAATCAACGTCTTTGCTGTAAAAAGCCATTATCTCTCATCACTTAGACTTAAAGAACACAATCTGCAATCGAGGCATTGAATGTTAGATCTGAAAGCTTGATCAAAATCAAATGAAGAAGAAACAATTTGAGGGGAAAACGAAAAGGAAAAACCAAACCTGGAACTGACCAAACAGAAAGTTGAAAAGAGAAATGTTAAATAAAATATTCTGATCAGTGTTTAAGAATGGAGATTAACAGAGCAATAAAAAAGGTTGGGGAACGCCGAAAGGGGGAAGGAGAGATGAGACGCTTGGCTTTATCGTCCAGCTAACTGGGGACCCACGGCCCAAAGTGAAAGCTTTTCTGATTTGTTGAAAACGAAAGAAAGTGGACAATCATAGAAAAGGGGCGAGTGGCAGAGTGGGGTCTGGTTCTTGTTGGTTCCCGCTCCCGCCCGCTCTGGATTTCAATTTTTGCAATCAAAAACGACGTCGATGGATGCCTAATTTTGTATTTTAAATGGATTGGGACGTTAAATTGGGAGTTTGGGTCGGTGATTGGCCAGTCGTGCCGGCTAGCCTAAGCGTCAACCATCAATAGATGGTTCTAAAATTTTTTAGTACAAAGCAAATTCGAATTTGGACACGTGTTTGCGCTTGAATGAACAAATATTTTATTTAATATTTAATTCGAGAAAGAAGAGAGAAATTGTATATTAATAACTGAAAAAAGATAATTTTAAAAAATAAAAGGTCTAAATTTGATAAACCTGTTACAATCTTTTAAATCAAAGATACGTTCTCATAGTTAAGTGAATTAATTAATAAAAAAAATTCATTTATAAATTTTATTTAAAAAATCATGATTGAAATTAATAAATTATTATCTTAATTACTTGATTACGCATGTAATATGTTAGTTTGAATACATAAATAGATATTTTAAAATAAAAATAAGATAATTTCAGTTTTATATATATATAAAAGAAAATATATATAAGACGTGTTCGTAATTTATGATGGTTGGTAAGAGTTTTAAAGTAAAATAAAATGGTCTTAATGGTATAGGCCATGAACCATGTCAAGCATGGGAGAGTTATTAAACTTTTTGCGATTTATGAACTTGACAACGCAGCGAGTAGAAAGAAAGTAAGTAACATTAATCAAAGAAGCATTAATGTTGGAAACAAAATTAGGTTAATATGTAAGGAATTAGGTAGTCAAAATGGGTGGGGAATCTAAGGAAGAAACCTATTCATTCCGACTTTGAGATAACATTTGTGTAAGTGGCACCATCAAATGGGATCTTACTAAAATGTTCATGTTAAATGCTTGAATTTAACATGCATTTCAAAATTCAAGTATGATTTTAAATTAAATATTTATGAAATATTATTTTTTAATTAATAATTGGAATATAATTCGGCTCAAGTAATCCTGAACCCTTACTTACATTCTTATGCACATGTATCTAATTCCCAATTAGAATCCTATTATTAATTAACAGTAAGTGGAACCCTTCGATATATGGAATATTGGGCCAGATTCTTCTTACTTATCGGCCTAAGACTTGGGCCGCCACAATCAGGGCCTGAGCCAAGGAAATTTAAAAATTAAGGAATTGTCTTTGTAAAGGGTTTTGTTCAAATTCGGGAACTCAAAATTTAGGGTTTTCGCTGAAAAATAGGGGGAAGAACTGAAAGGTTCAGCAGAATCCGATGAATCCATTAACGTTAGTAAAGCGATTGCAGAACATAAACGCAAAAGAAGCAGATCTGGGGATATCGGAGGAAGCATCATGGCACGCTAAGTACAAAGATTCGGCTTACGTTTATGTAGGCGGCCTTCCCTTTGATCTCACAGAAGGCGATCTCCTCGCTGTTTTTTCCCAGTACATTTTCCTTTTCAAATTTCCTTTTTTCCGCTTTAAATTTTGTTGGAATTCGTCATTGGTTTGAATTTACTTCCTGCATCTGACTTGAATGTTTATTAATTTTTCTCAGATATGGAGAAATTGTAGATGTTAATCTTGTTAGAGATAAGGGTACTGGGAAGTCGAGAGGCTTTGCTTTTCTTGCTTACGAGGATCAAAGAAGTACAATTCTTGCTGTAGGTTAGGATTTCACTCTCTTAACGTTCAAATTTAAGCATCAGTTTTTTTTTTTTTAATGACGAAGAAAGTGATATGATAGAGTTTGTTTTTTGGTATTGAAGATAATCTTAACGGGACACAGATTTTGGGTCGAATTATAAGGGTTGATCACGTTGAAAAGTATAAGAAGAAAGAAGAAGAAGATGAAAAGGAAGAACAGAAGAAGAGGGAGGCCCGAGGGGTTTGTCGTGCTTTCCAGAGAGGTGAATGTACTCGTGGTGCTGGATGTAAATTTTCCCATGATGAGCAAGTAAGTTTCATTTCCTTTTCATACATGGTTAATTTGGGTAGCCCTTCATGATCATCATTTCTATGTTCTTAAGTCAGTGTTAGGAGTCCAGATGAATTTAAAGCTTAAATGGCTTATGCTAGCTACTAATTATGCGGACCTGTTTCCCTTGGGATGTTTGTTTAATAATTTATTTATGTGAAAATAAAATGATTAATATGTGGTACTTTCAAAAAAGCATGTACTATTTGCAATGTTAATTTTGAGTTGAATGGAGTAATCTTGTTATTCTTTTATTTCGTGGAACTCATTATCTAGATCATAAAACTGGCATGGTTATTGACTACCGCACTTTGTTAGCATATGTGGATTCTTTCTCATCGGAATGCAACAATGTTTTTGTCCAATTGATTTTGTGAACTATGATGGCCTAAGAGAAGTGTGCTTTGTTAATTTTGTAGTTACTTTTTGAAAAAAAAAAAAAAAAACTTGTTTTCCCTCTGTTATTTATCATTCTTGGCTTTTTTTCTCCATCTTGTAAGGGCTGGTGTTTTAAACATATCAAGTAGAGAATGTAGTTTGCCATTTATCGTTAGCTATGCCAAAGTCCTTTATGTTATATTATTTATAGTGTTGCCTATTTATGTCTTGTTCCATTTTCTGCCCAGAGAGCTGCAAACACTGGTTGGGGTCCTCAGGATCAAAGTTCAAGATGGGGACATGAAAAATTTGAGGGTTCAAAAAAGAATGAGAAAAGTTTTGGCATGCAAGAGCGTGCAGTTCAAGAAGGTTCTCAACCAGCAAGGAGTAATGAGAAGGCCTCAGAGAAAAGTGATGGGAGGGAAGGAAAGAGATCTAGAAGGTATGATGATAGGGATGTTGGACCAACATCAAGAGAAGATTATGATCATAGAGAGGAAAAGAGATCAACATGGCACAATGACAATGAATTCGAGCCTAATTCGAGAGATGATCGGTATAGAAGGGAAGAAAAAAGATCTAGAAGGCACAATGATAGTGACTTTGAGCCAAGGTCAGGAGAAGATCGTTATAGGAGGGATGAAAAGAGATCTATAAGGCATGATGATGATGAATATGGGGCAAGGTTAAGAGAAGATCGTTATAGGAGGGATGAAAAGAGATCAAAAAGGCATGGTGATGACAAGTATGAGCCAAGGTCTAATGGAGATCATGACAGGAGAGAAGAAAAAAAATTAGTAAGGAATGAATCAGAATCTCATCCAAGAGAAGATTATGATAAGAGAGGTGGGGAGAAATGGTCAGCCTATAACAGGGATTCTTCCTCCCATCAACGTGGAGAAAAGGATGATCGTGGGCATAAGTCAGATAGATAAAATTTTTATGTATGCGGAGAGGAGCTCTGTGCTTGATGTTTACTTGTACAGTGCGAAGTGCATCACTCATATCTAAAAGCCATTGTCTACTTAATTTGGCCTAGCTGTATCCTGAGCTTTGTTTGAAGTTTCTGTATTCATCATAAATATGGGGGGTTGTTCTTCAGGAGCAATACACAAATTTTTTATTATCAAGATGATCGGTCAACTGTTTAATTGTTAATCCGATTCCTGATGATGTTTTACATGTATAGCCTAAGATCAGGTTCTTCATGGCTGATTTAATGTCTTATGTTTCTTCCCTTTCCTGCTTTTGCGCAACATGGTTTGTGGGCGCTTAGTTCTGCATCCATGAGTTATATTCGGGAAGAGGTATTTTGTCTCGCTGATTGGGGCATCCAAGGAGAGTGAAGCAAAACAGCACACCATAAGACATTGCACGTAATTCACGTTCAAAGTAAATGGGTTGGAATTAAGAGGTAGCTCTAGGCATGTTGCGGTCTTCAGCTGCAATTCTTATGGAATTGTCAGGAATGATAGGTTCCTCTAACTCGTTGGAAGTGATTTCTCATCAGCAGCTGCCACTTTAAGTGGTGGTAACCCGGGTACTAAGACAGGACCTTCTCACAACCCAACATCTCTCCATCAATCCTTTGGTTTTCGTTTGATAAGGTTCTAGGAGTTCTTTGGAGTATGGATGGTTTATCTTCTGCATAGCCAATGTTTTTAGATTCAGATAGCCTGACACTCTTCAAATTAGTTAAAATTTTGCCCCTTAGACGAGTCAGATATTCTCACCAAAAGTTGGTTCCAGAACTTGATGATCTCCGAATCCTCCTTTTCATTTACCATTTGCTACTCCATGACATTCTGAACTTCAACATTGTCCCAGTCTTCTTCTGTAATGACTAAAGTGTTCTTGATTCCCCCAAGTTCGAAAAATTCCATCTGGACCAGGCTGCCATAGTAGATCACCTGAATCTTGTTCGAGTACAAACTTGAAATCGAATCAACAAGTCAGTACGCATATGCATATCCTAATCAGAGTTAACAAATTTGCATCAGATTTTCACAATTTTAAATCTTTTTCAACGTTTTGCAGAGTCTTCAAGAGTCTCTTTCTTACCATTTCAACCATCCATAAGTGCCCATCTGACCATGTTAGTGGTATGGCGCTCAAAGGATCCCACATAGACCAAGAATAGAATCATTGCCCACCAAGAGAAATTGTTCACCAAATGAGCACTCCTTTAATTTGTAGCTGAAATTTCACATGGACAGTCTTTTTACTGCTCCAAATTACAGAGATAGCCAAGAATCGATAACTTCTTGTCAGAATGAAGTACAAGAATTTGGTCTTTATATAAGGTGACAATTTGTTTCTTTTATTTTCTCTTATGCACTTTTCCTTTTTCCTCTATTAAGACTTGAAAATTTCTTTTCTGACATCAATTACCAGGTTAACATTAGAAAAATAAACAGGGCAGATGCATGATCAAGTGTTAGTACAAAGATAAAACATGAACAAGAAGTAGATTCCTCAACCTTAAACTGTAAATTAGTGCAAGAAACAAGAACATGTGAATTCTAAGCTTGAAATTCCTGGGAATCTATATATGGCAGCCTTTAGTTAGCAATTAGCAGTAATGAAACTAACAAGTCAATTTAGAGTTTGATGAGCGATTTCTATTAAATGTCGTTCTCATGACATTCACCAATAATCCTTACATGAACAATGTCCTCCACCAAAGTGATGGAATCGATACCGATCTCTTAGTATAATCTCTCTATTATAGAGCCTAGATACAAGCTTAGCAACTGAGTGACAGTCCCCACAAACACGAAGATTTTTTATGATTCGGATCGGCTGAGGTGCTTCCATGTAAAGTAATCCGAAGGCAATTGCTAACTTCTCACTATGAAGCTTAAGGGCATGTTCCTGCAGGTCGTCCTCTTCAATAAGTTGCAGAAGGTGGGACTTTTTGGGTACATAACCAACTGATTTTAATCTCGCCACAATCTCATCCAATTTTGAGTAAATTTCCTTGGAAAGTGGATGGCGGTTATCTCCCGCCAGAAACTCATGAACGACTCCATTGACCTCAATTGTGCTACAACCTTGTTCTTTCTTTAGTCCAGTCACTCTCATGTGCTTCCTTAATCTAGAAACACTATCCCATTTCCCAGTTTTGGCGTATACATTAGATAAAAGAACATATGCTCCATGATTTCCAGGATCCAACTCAAGCAAACGGCTGCAAGCCTTTTCAGCAAGCTCAACATTTCCATGAATTTGACAAGCTCCAAGAAGAGCCCCCCATACAGAATCACTAGGAACTATAGGCATTTTCTCAATAAATTCAACGGCTTCTTCGAAACGGCCTGCACGACCTAGTATATCAACCATGCAAGAATAATGCTGGACCTCAGGTGGAATCCCATAAACTGGTTCCATCTGATTTAGGAAGGTTTTTCCCTCCTTCACCAACCCTGCATGGCTACAAGCACATAACACATTGGTAAAAGTCACAGAATTGGGCTTCATTGTGGCTTCTTGCATTCTAGAGAACAAATCTATTGCAGCTCTCCCATGTCCATGCATCGCCAAACCAGCAATCATGGCGCTCCAAACAAATACATCCCTCCTCTCCACAGAATAAAATACCTCAAGTGCCTTATTTACATCTCCACATTTGGAATACATATCAATGAGTGAGGTTGTAAGATGACAATTTAACTGAATCCCCTGCTCTTTTACGTAGGCATGGATACCCCTGCCTATATCCATTGCTCCTAATTGAGCACAAGCTGATAGAGTGCTAACAAGAGTGATCTCATCAGGTTTAGCAATCTTGCTCAGTTTCAACTCATGATATATGGCCAGAGCCTCCTTTGGCTTCCCATTCTGTTCATAGCCAGAAATGAGAGCATTCCATGCAGCAATATCTTGCCTTGGCATGATATCAAGAACTCGCCTTGCTGCCTCGTACTCTCCTAATTTAGCATAACCATCAAGCATAGTTGTCCACGTGACAATATCCTTCTCCTCCATCATATCAAACAATCTTTTTGCATCTTCAAGACTCCCACATTTTGCATACATATCAAGCATCGCATTACTCAAAGTCAAGTTCACACTTATCCCATTCCTTTCAATATACGAACACACCCATCTCCCAAACTCCAAGTCCAACTTCTTCGTGCAAGCCGATAAAACACCCACCATTGTCACATCATTCGGCTTCACACTCTCTGCATCCATTCTTCTAAACAGCTCCAAAGCCTTTTCAGCACAACCCTTTTGTGCCAAACCAGTGATCAACGAATTCCAAGATACAACATCTTTTTCACCAATCATCATAAACACTCTATAAGCCGAATCCAAATCCCCACATGACAAATACAAATGTATCAAGGAATTCGAAATAAACACATCGGCTCCAAGCGAGGCCTTAATCACCATCCCATGAAGAGCTTGCCCAACGCATACACTAACAATCTCTGCAGCAGCCTTGATTACGAAAGGAAACGTGAATTTATTGGGGTAATAAGGACTCTCATCAACCATTCTTAGAAAGATCAAAATTCCTTGGAGGGGTTCAGGGCCCGAAGCATAAACACGAATGAGGGTATTCCAGGTGTAGAGATTCGGCTTGGGAATTTGATCGAACACTTTACGAGCATAATCCAAGCTCGAAAAAGGCGACAGAGCAGAGGCTGCAAAGAGTTTGCTAGCGGAGTATGGGTTAAAGAAAAGGCCTGTACGGAGCATTTGGGCATGGATCTGCTTGAGTTGGTTTAAATTGGTACATTGGTTGATACGTGACAAAACTGGGTCGTCATGGTCGTTATTGACCGTTTTGGAAGTTGGATGACGTGGAAGAGACAGGAGACGGGTGCCTAGAGTTTCCATGTTTCAGATGGGGGGATCTTCATCGGCTAGGCTTATCTACTTATAGATAGGCCTGTTTGTTTATGAGGAGGCTTAGAGAATACGGGCCAAAGCCCACTTAGATACTCTTGGTCGTTCTCCAAACGAAGATTACCCTTTTGAAGAAAGGAAAATGGGAAGGAAATGCATAAGATAAGCAGTAAAAACTCTTTGATCCGATAAGAAAATTTGTCAAAACATCATTACCTGAAAGGGAGATGGAAATGACTGAACCTTCACTGCTGCTGGATGATCAAGTTCTGGCTGCTAACAAAAATGTTGGAGTTGCGCCAAGTAATAGCAATAGGAGAATTAGTAATCAGGAGAGCCTGCTTGCTGTTGGAACAATGAGAGTTCTCTGTTCAATTGAATCTCCAAGGGAGAGAATGGGGTTGAAAGATGTTGTAGTAGTAGTAGAATTGTGTGCTATAAGGAGGAATTATCTTGGTAATGACGCATCTGACATGATTAGGCTCCCCAATCTAAACAGAAATTAGCTAATTGTCCAAATATTATCATGTATTATTAATTAAAAGTAAATAATGTGTCTTCCTTCTTCTTTCTTTTCTAGTTGATTAATTGTCTTAATATATGCATAGCGTTTTGGCTCTCTTTTGTGAATCTGAACCAGATTGCTATAACACTATCCATGATGATGGTTTTTTACAAGAGGAATGTGGCACTCAACAACGGCAGAGATGTAGTAGGCTCCCAAGGATGGGAAGAGGTTCTACTTTGATGGAGGTCAATGAGTTTGATTCCATCAGGTTGCGATTCATTGAGTGATATGGTGTATGCATTGACAGTAGAAGTGAAGGGCAATTCCATCCTGGTGCTGGAATCAATATAACCTCTGCTTTCTCATCCGTCAGCTTTCTTCCTGGATGGGCCGAAATGACAACACACATAGCTAAGCACATGGATGTTAGCATCAAAACTATAACAAAGAAGGTTGGTGACTCGAAAAGAAAAAAAGAAAAAGAACAAGATCTGACAACACCTAATTGATTTGCTTAGCTCTGTGTGTTGTCATTTGATGGAATTTCTGGTAATTATATACGCAGTGGTTGAAACGTTGCAGTATCTTACCTAATCCGGCTTTGATACCCCTATTCCAAATAAAAAAATTAAACTTGTTATTAAATGTAGTAGTTATCTATGGCGTTAATATCTCTTTGCCTATGTCGCCTAAAGATATTGATACCAATGGATTTAGGGTATTTTCTGTTGACTCTCATGCTTGCATGTGCCAAGTGGGATGAATGCCACATGTCTATCCACTTGGATACCATGCATCTTGGTGCATGTTTAAACACATTTGAAAAAGCTCAACGTGGTGC
Organism: Theobroma cacao; assembly: GCF_053813885.1. Lineage (NCBI taxonomy): Eukaryota > Viridiplantae > Streptophyta > Magnoliopsida > Malvales > Malvaceae > Theobroma > Theobroma cacao. The sequence goes on from NC_142647.1 coordinate 47,320,126, forward strand.
ACTGCATGCTTATAATGTGATCTGGTTTTACACCTGTATTAGCTTCTTGAACAAGTGTTTTAATCCTAAGAATGTTGTTCATAATGTATAAATTCGATTAGTACGAAGGGAATAGTATGGCTGTCACCATAATCACCACAAGCCTCTATTCTTGCCTGTTTGCCATACCCAAAACAGAGGCTGCATTACAACAGCCATATACCAACTTTTCTGCACAATTCCTGGTTTCAATAAAATTTTGAAGGTATTGATTCTTTGGTGCCATATGAAAGTAGTTGTGTTGATGAGCTACAAACCATAAAGGTTAATTGTAATGAAAGAAAATAACAATATTAGTGCTAAACAAATTAAGTTGGCACATGCTTTTATATCTTTTTTGAGCAATCTCTCCTTGGTGGAAACAAAACAATGCTTAGAAACTTAATTGTTTAACATAGTGAAATGAAAGAAACATTATAAAAAGGCATAGGGATCAGATAATTGAAAAGTAGTTTGTACTTAAATCAACAACCATAAGCAGATTAGCAGGAATGCCTACAGCTGCTCATTGGGATTCAAAACAAAATGCATTATAAAGAGGAGAATAGTAAGTTTTTAAGTCTTCTTTTCTTAAACAATAGAGAATAAACTGATATACCAGTAGAACCAAAGTAGCCAACATGTCAGTTGCTGCCTATCATATCCTCTATCAATCTTCCAATTGAAATGAACGAGGATCCACCTTTCATAACAGCCTTCCTAGCCATCTCTGCCATTTCTTTCACTTTCTTTCTCAAGTCACTACCACCATCCATAACCAGCTGAATAGCTTTCTCTATCTCTTCTGCCATGACAAGATCACTTCTACCTCTCCTATAATCCAACCTCATCACTACTGCTAATCCGAGTTCCTTCATCAGATACGCATTGAGCTGTTGTTCAGCATACATTGGCCATGTTACAATTGGCACACCAAACCACAAGCTTTCCAGGATTGAGTTCCAACCACAATGAGATACAAACCCTCCTATTGCCTTATTGGCGAGAACCTCCACCTGCGGCGCCCACTCACATATTATCCCTCTCCCTTGGATCCTTTCCAGGAATCCTTCTGGTAACATTTCCTCAGGATTCTTGTAAATTAAGGTGTCATCATTTTGTGATGGTGGTGGCATACGCAAGGACCATAAGAATCTGTACCCACTCTGCTCTAGCCCAAGTGCTATTTCTTTCACTTGGGGTGCTCCGAAGCACCCCATGCTTCCAAAACAAAGAAATATCACTGATGATTGAGGTTGATCATCAAGCCATGTCATGACCTTGCTGCGTTTATCCAGGTCCAACTCTGGGTGAGGCAGAGCATTGAGGTCAATTACTGGTCCAACTGGATAAATTGGAGGGTTTGGGCCATTGAGAAAATAGTTAAGAGCACAAGGCTCAATCGCTTCAAACGTATTTACAATGATACCTTTGGCATCCTTAAACCTTTCAGCAACCTTGACGTATGCGGTGTAACCTCCATACTTGTTAAACACAGCTGAAGGCAGAACACAAAGAGGAACAGGATTGACAAATCCTGGGATCAACTGTTCAGAATCCGTGATTTCAAATTCTGAGCTGTTCTGGCTATGTCGGGTTGGTAGGTACAGCATGAGACCCAGGAACGCTGTATTTGTGGTTAAGTATATATAAGAAGGAAGACCCAATTCAGTCGCAATATCAATCATGGGGGCACAAAAGAAATCAAGAACTAATCCTGCAACTCGGCCCGAATCCGAGCTAGATCTCAGTGACACAATATTTCTGACAGCATCCCTAACAGGAGGGATGTAGCTCTCAATGAATGCATAGATGTAGTTTTCTGCCGACTTCCGAAGATCTAAGGAAGGAGGATCTACTTGAGGGAGGTCAATGAGTTGGATTCGATCAGGTTGCGAAGCAACAAGCGATTTGGTGTATGCATCCACTGAAGCACTTGGAGACCACTTCATTGAAAGAACAGTGATCCAAATTCGATCATCCTGGTGGATCAGGCGCTTTGCAAACTCAATAGTTGAGACCAAGTGGCCGATTCCTGGTGTTGGAATGAATATGAGCTCTACTTTCTTCATCTCTCAGCTCGTTTGATCTTCCTTTCTCGGCCTGTAGTCCTATTTAATCTGCCTTTATGTTGTATTGTACCCTGGAAGGGACCAGACCAACCAAAGCAGTGCTTCAAGCACAAATCCAAAAACTTACATGAAAAGTGAAAAGGGCGAATGAACAGAGAAATGAATGAAAGTATGCACCTGTTCTGTTGAGACTATTATGACTCCACTTTAACGAAAAGGATAGCAGAACCAAATCGCTGTGCAGCTTGCTAAAGATATGTGCTTTATTTTCTGACTATTATAAGCTTTTTATCTTAGCTGTAGTGGAAACTTATAGCATGTTTGGTTGGGGGAATGGCTTTTATTCTCAAAAAATTTTAGTTTCTTTGTTTGGTTGAAAAATTATTCAAGGAATAGCCATTTCATAGGAATGACTATTCTTCAAAATCTTTCAAAACCAAGGAATAGCTAATAACACCCTCCTCCATGGTATTAGCTATTTCATGATTGAGGAATAAATTCAAAAAATTAATAAAGACAAAAATACCTCTTACAAGTTTGAAAATTTATAACTTTATTGGTATAAAATATTATTTTTCTCTCTCTCCTCTTTCTCTCACTTGATTCCAACTTTTAATAAAATATTAATATTAAATTATAAATAAAATATTAATATTTAAATTATCAATTATTAATAAAATAAATTATAAATTATTCCTATTTAAAAACAAAATAAATTAAAAATAAATAAACATAATATCATTTAAATTAGATAAACAATATTAATAATTAAATCATCAATTATTAATATTTTAAATAAATTACCAATTATTAATATTTAAAAAATAAAATAAAAAATTAATCATAATAATATTTAAATTAAATAAAATATTAATATTTAAATTATCTATTATTAATATTTTAAATAAATAATCAATTATTAATTTTCAAAAATAAAATAAAATAAAATAATTGATCATCATAATATTTAAATTAAATAAAATATTAATATTTTAAAATATAAATAATTAAATTATAAATAAATATTAATATTGAAATTATCAATTATTAATATTTTAAATAAATTATCAATTATTAATATTTTAAATAAATTATCAATTATTAATATTTTAAAAATAAAATAAAATAAAAATTAATCATAATAATATTTAAATTAAATAAATGTTAATATTTAAATGATTAATTATTAATATTTTAATTAAATTCTAGATTATTAATATTTAAAAAATCTAATAAAAATAAAATATCACATAAATAATAAATGATGTTTTTATCTTTTTATTTTCTATTCCTTTCTTATTCCAAAATTATTGTTACCAACCAAACACTATAATAAGTCATAATAATTATTCCTGTCTCATTTCCTTTGTCATACCAAACTAAGTAATAACTATTCTATTCTATTTCTACCTCATTCTATTCTCACATAATAACTATTCTATTCCATTCCTGTCTATTCCGCCAATCAAACGTACCATTAGAGTATTTCTTACGCAGGTAACAGGTTTCTGATGTCGTCAATTTTGTTTTAGGTGAGTGGAGGATTATGATCTTTTTGTATGCATTCCTTCATGTTTCGGTTACTAATCATGTCCACCCTCTGAGTGGCTAATAAGAAAAATAATATTCCTAAAGAAATAGAATATAAATATCAACAAATGCTAGACAAATAGGAGAATAAGTTTCCTATGTCATTTAAGAAAAGCATAGATAGGAAAAGTAGGTGTTTGAATCGGATATGTAGGCATTAATATTTTAGCAGGGATGTCATTATCATCGTCTACCTGCCTTGCAACTGGGGTTGAAAGTGTCTCCTACAGATATTAATATCTATTGATGTATTTTCAAAATAAAAAAAAAATTATCTTTTCATATGTAAAGTTGTAAATGAAATTTTGTATTTTTTTTTAAATGAAAAGTTATGATTATTGAAAAGTTATTTCAATTGAAAGGTTATGTAAATATTGTAACTATTAAATTGTAATTGATTTTTCAAATGAAAAGTTATATCTCTTGATAAAATGGCATTTTAAAAAAATAATTTTAAATTTAAAAATTATGAGACAATTGAAAAATATCAATACTTAAAAGTTTGAATATGAAAAGCTATCTTTTTATATTATAACTCAAAAATTATGTCATATCCATGATTATTTTTTCATAAAGTAATTATTTAAAAAAAATTCTTTATTTAAAGTTTGTGTCTTGCAACATGCACGGATGTTTAAGATAGAAGTGCTTTAATGAAAGAATTGCATTATTAAAAGAAGAGACACTTGAAAGTTTATATAAAGGACTTGTAACTAATCATTTTGACACACCAAACAAACAAGATAAGAGAAAAAAAATCTAAGAGTAAGTGAAGTGTTATGTTTTAAATAAAATTTAAAAAGTAATTATATTTCTTATATTTTTTCAAAATAAAATCAAATAACTTTACAACCTTCAAATGTGTCTAGCAGTCTATTCTCGTAAGTGTAAAATAAAATTGAATGTTGATTTCATTGTATCTTAAAACTATTCGCATAATTCTCTTTAATTTATTGAATTGTAGAGATAAAATATAGCTTAAAAGATAACATCTATTGTAAGTCACATCTTGAAGTCAATTTTATCGATTCTCTTTTAATTTCAATAAAACACCATTTACATCAGCATTTTTATCACAAAAACCTGTGAGAAGTTTAGGGGAGTGATTGGCCTTTGCTAACATAGATAAAGATGGGGCAGGAGTACTTCTAGATTTCGTAGTCTAGAGACAGTTCAATTCTCAATCAAGACGAGTTTCTAGCAAATACTAAATTAGGTGAATTAATCAACTTATCATAAAAAAAACACAAGGAAATAGAAATTCATATTTGAGCAGTGGCACAGTATTCGCATCAGAATAATCTATAACATAAGTAAAAAGAAGTCCCATAGGGGCTTCTTCCTTTACCCACTTAGAAGGAGAAAAAAGAGGCAAAAAAGAAAGAAAAAAAAAAACAAGTAGAAAGTGGCCCGTGTGCAATTTACCAAAGCTAAAATATTATTTGGCCACAAAGCTAAAATATTATTCTATTGCTATTTACCAGGGGTGGAGCCGCCCCCCAAAATTTAAAAAACTTTTTACATACTATATGAACTTTTTAAATTTTTTTAATGACCCCTAAAACTTTTTTTTAATAATTAATTCAAATAAATGATAACAAAATAATTTTAGATGTTTAATTTAATTTTAATTTTTTTATTTTTTTCATTTATATTATTATTTTTATTTATTTATTTACATTTTATTTATTCATATGTTTTAAATCTTTATAAATTTTTTTCATAAATCTTTACAAACCATAAATCATATTCTATTTATTCATATTTTTTAAATCTTTATAGATTTTCTTTTATAAATTTATACAAATCATCAATCATATTCTTTGTCTTTCTTTTTTATTATGTCACATGTGGATTCTATTTTTTACTTGTCATATTCTTCTTTTTTCTGTTACGTAGATTTTATTTTTTATAATTTTAATTTTTAAAAATAAATAAATTATTATATAATTCTCAAATATAAATTACAATGTTGCATTGTTACTTAGAATTTTATCAATATATCATTTTTATTCAAAGAAACCAATGCGTTCTAGAATGCATATTGCAAAATTTAAGTAACAAAGATATATATTAAAATTAATAGAATAAAATAATTATACTGCTTTCAATACAATTTTATTTATTATATATCTTTAGTGACCCCAAAATAATTTTTTTATTTTTTAAACTGTTTGATAAAATTAGAGTAATTATGGTTAGTATATTGCTAGTTATTGATAATATTAGCCCATTTTTCCAAAAAAAAAATCAACCCATTTAATAGATTTTTTATTTTTTAAAAATAATTTTATTAGTTATAACATGGGCCCTAATAAGATGTTGCATAACCCATTCTTCAAGACTTGGAATTCGGGTAATTTGATCCACTGAAAAAAAAGAAAAAAAACAAAGGCCAAAGCAAAAACCTCTCAAAGATTATGGATTAGGGTTTTGCACATTTACATAGCTTCGAAGTTCCTAAAACCAGAAGAAATGTGGAGATCAATGGCAGGAAGGTCCAGGCAGGTAGTAGCACGGATCTTCTGTGCAGCCAACATCAATCAGGTTCTCTCTGAAACTCAAAAACCTTACCATTATCTCCCCAAAACCTTACTCTGTCCAACCCCTCGTTAGTAATGGTAGGACGGTTCCTAATATTGGCATTTGATTTTTTCTGACGTATTATGCACCAGCGAATATTAGAGTGTGTAAATACTCGATTTTGATTATTAACATATTAATCTTTTTAATTAATATATTTAGATGTCCATTAAAATAAATTTGCAAAAAATTTGCTCGACCTTGTAAATCATTGGAACTTTTTTTTGTGTGCGTGTGTGTTGATATCAGGCAAGTCTAAAATTATTTATTTTAGAAATGAAAAATGAAAAATCAATCATTAGTTAAAACAAAAAATGAAAAAGTAGAAAAGTCAAAATTATTTAAAATCAATCATTAAATTTGACTATTTGAGTTTGTATTTAAGATTCTGCTATATATGGTACTTATATATTCTGAATAATAAATTAATATTGATAATTTAAAATATATTTATTTTCAAAATTTTTGAATTTTTTTATTATTATAAAATGACATGTTATAATTAAGTGTTAGGTATACTTTAAAAAAAATCATTAAGTGTTAGTGTATAAATATTTCATAATAACGGTATATCAAATATAAACCATTTAACAAATGCACGTCAACTATTATAAATAAAAAATTAATTTTTTTACACCGGTATTTTTTACACTATTTTAGTGTTCTCCCTCTTTATGAAGAGCATATCATATTGTATATACATAAAATGTGTGTTTTTTTTCTTTGAGCACATTAATGTGGTCTAGGTGGAATTTTGGAGCTTTTGAGTTTAGCTATTAGTGGTGGAAATAATGGTTATAATAACAAGGACTTCCATAAGATTAAGGATGCAATATTATTTCCTATCTTTAATGACAATCTTAATTAATTAAAAAACATGACAACCTTCTTAAATATTTGAATGAAAAGCAAATGAAATTTATGTGTGGTGAGAGAGAAAAAAAAAGGTAAGAGAAGAATGCTTTAATTTTATTATTTTTTTATATTTTTTAAAATTCTTTTACAACATTGACAAATTATATAATTTTCAATGTTAAAAAGTTAATATTTATTTATATATATTATACAAAATATTATTATTGAAATGTTCTAATCCTAAGAAAGTGTACTATGTTACAAACTTATATTTTTAATCCAAAATATACCAATTAGATAGAGGAAGAGCGTTACTTATAGGTTCAAAATCTTTATCATTTTTATCTAACGTGAGATCCATAATATTTTTTCCCACTTAATCATATAATATTTTTGTTACAATTACTCTTTCACCCGTATCTGAAATATTAGTGTTAAATAAATTAAGTTTTTCCATGCTTTGATATCTTTTTGAAGTAATCTCCCCTCGTTAGAAGCCAAACAATGCTTAGAAACTTAATTGTTTTACATGGTGAAATGAAAGAAACATTATAAAAAGGCATAGAGATCGAATTGAACATTAGTTTGTACTTGCGTAAAAGCCAATAAGCTGATCAGCAGAAATGACTACTGCTGCTCATTGGGATCAGAACAATATGCATTATAAACAGGAGAAAAGTAAGTTTAGGTCTTCTTTCTTAAACAATAGAGAATAAACTGATATACAAGTAGAACCATAAGTAGCCAAAATGTCAGTTGCTGCCTATCATATCTTCTATCAATCTTCCCATTGAAATGAATGAGGATCCATCTTTCATAACAGACTTCCTAGCCATCTCTGCCATTTCTTTCACTTTCTTTCTCACCTCACTGCCACCATCCATAACCAGCCGAACACCTTTCTCTACCTCATCTGCCATCACAAGATCACTTGTACCTAACCTATAATCCAACCTCATCACTACTGCTAATCCGAGTTCCTTCATCAGATACGCATTGAGCTGTTGTTCAGCATACATAGGCCACGTTACAATTGGCACACCAAACCACAAGCTTTCCAGGATTGAGTTCCAACCACTATGCGATACAAATCCCCCTATTGCCTTGTTGGCAAGAACCTCCACCTGCGGCGCCCACCCACATATCATCCCTCTACCTTGGATCCTCTCCAGGAATCCTTCTGGTAACGTCTCCTCAGTATTCTTGTCAAGTAGTGCGGCATCACTTTGTAGTGGTGATGAAAAACGCAAGGACCATAAGAATCTGTATCCACTCTGTTCTAGCCCCAGTGCTATTTCTTGGACTTGGGGTGCTCCAAAGCTCCCCATGCTTCCAAAGCAAAGAAATATCACTGATGATTGAGGTTGATCATCAAGCCACGTCATGACCTTGTTGCGTTGATCCAGGTCCAACTCAGGGTGAGGCAGAGCCTTGAGGTCAATCACTGGTCCAACTGGATAAATTGGAGGGTTTGGGCCATTGAGAAAATAGTTAAGAGCACTAGGCTCAATGTCTTCAAACGTATTTACCATGATACCTTTGGCATCCTTCAACCTTTCAGCTACCTTGATAAATGTCGTGTAACCTCCATACTTGTTAAACACTGGTGAAGGCAGAACACAAACAGGAACGGGATTGACAAATCCTGGGATCAACTGTTCAGGATCCGTGATTTCAAATTCTGAGCTGTTCTGGTTATGTCGGGTTGGTAGGTACAGCATCAGACTCAGGAACGCTGCATTTGAGGTTAAGTATATATAAGAAGGAAGACCCAATTCAGCTGCAATATCAGTCATGGGCGCACAAAACAAATCAAGAACTAATCCTGCGACTCGGCCTGAACCCGAGCTAGATTCCAGTGACACAATATTTCTGACAGCATTTCTGACAGCAGGGATGTAGCTCTCAATGAATGCATAGATGTAGCCTTCTGGTGACTTCAAAAGATCAAAGGAAGGAGGATCTACTTGAGGGAGGTCAATGAGTTGGATTCGATCAGGTCGCGAAGCATCAAGCGATTTGGTGTATGCATCCACGAAAGCAGGTGAAAACCACGTCATCGAAAGAATAGTAATCCAAATTCGATCATCGTGATGGATCAGGCGCTTCGCAAATTCAATAGTTGAGGCCAAGTGGCCGATTCCTGGTATTGGAACGAATATGAGCTCTATTTTCTTCATCTCTCAGCTTGTTTGATCTTTCTTTCTCCTCCCGTAGTCCTATTTAATACGTCCTTAACGTTGTAATACACCCTGGAAGAGACCAGACCAACCAAGGCAGTGCTTCCAGAACGATCCAACAACTCACATGAAAGTGAAATGGGCAAATGAGCAGAGTCGAGATTATAACGACTAACCTGTAAAGGAAAGGATAGCAGAACCCAATTGCTGTCCAACCTGCTGAAGATATTTGCTTGAATTTGTGACTATGGTTGTATTCTGAACTTCTTATCTTAGTTGTGGTGACTTGAGTAGAGTATGCCCCACGCACATCGGAAAATGAAAATTTGTATTTTTTCAAGTGAAAAGTTATGATTATTGAGAAGTTATTTCAATTGAAAGGTTATGTAAATATTGTAACTGATTTTTTAAATAAAAAGTTATGTCTCTTGGTAAAATGACATGTTAAAAAAATAATTTTAAATTTAAAAATTATGAAAAAATTGAAAAATATTAATACTTAAAAGTTTGAATATAAAAAGTTATTTTTTTATATTATAACTCAAAAGTTATGTCATACCAATGGTTATCTTTTCATAAAGTAATTATTTGAATAATTTTTTTATTCAAAGTTTGTGTCTTGCAACATGTAAAGGTGTGATAGAAGTGCTTTACTAAAAGGATTATACTTTTAAAAAAGAGACACTTGAAAGTCTATATAAAGGACTTGTAGTCAATCATTTTGACCCACCAAACAAATAAGATAAGAGTAAAAAATCTAAGAATAAGTAAAGTGTTATGTTTTGAATAAAATTTAAAAAATAAATATATTTCCTATCATTTTTTCAAAAGAAGTAAAATAACTTTGCGACATTTTGATATGTCTAGCAGTCTATTCTCATAAGTACAAGATGAAATTAGACGTTAATTTCATTGTATTTTAAAACTATTCACATAATTCTCCTTAATATATCGAATTGTGAAAACAAAATATATTTTAAAAGATAACGTCTATTATAAGTGAGGTTTTGAAGTAAATTTTAATAATTCTTTTTAAATTTCAACAAAACCTCATTTGCACCAACATTTTTATCATAAAAACCTGATAGAAGTTTAAGGGAGTGATTGGCCTTTGCTGACATATATAAAGATGGGGCAGGAGTACTTCTAGATTTCGTAGTCTAGGGACAGTTCAATTCTCAATCAAGACGAGTTTCTAGCAAATACTAAATTAGGTGAATTAATCAACTTATCACAAAAAAAAAAAAAACAGGGAAATAGAAATTCATGTTTGAGTAGCGGCACGGTCTTCGCATCAGTATAATTAGGAATGGTAGGGCGGTTCCTAATATTGGTATTTGATTTTTTTCTGACGTATTATGCACCAGCGAATATTAGAGTGTGTAAATACTCGATTTTGATTATTAACATATTAATCTTTTAATTAATATATTTAAATGTTTATTAAAATAAATTTACAAAAAATTTGCCCCACCTTGTATATCATTGGAATTTTTTTTTTTGTGTGTGTTCGTGTTGATATCAGACAAGTCTCAAAATATTTATTTTAAAAATGAAAAATGAAAAATCAATCATTATTTAAAATAAAAAATGAAAAAGTAGAAAGGTCAAAATTATTTAAAATCAATCATTAAATTTGACTATTTGAGTTTGTATTTAAGATACTATTAATATATGGTACTTATATATTTGTCAGTAAATAATAATAAATAAATTTAAACATTGATAATTCTGAACAATAAATTAATATTCATAATTTAAAATATATTTATTTTAAAAATTTTTGAATTTTTATTTTTTTATCATTATAAAACGACATGTTATAATTAAGTGTTAGGTGTACTTTTGAAAAAAAATCATTAACTGTTAGCATATAAATATTACATAATAACGGTATATCAAATATAAACCATTTAACAAATACACATCAACTATAAAAAATAGACTTAAAATTAATTTTTTTGCACCTGTATTTTTTATACTATTGTAATGTAATTAAGTAGATTCTTCCTCTTTATGACGAGCATATCATATTGTATATGCATAAAATGTGTTTTTTTTTTCTTTGACTACATTAATGTGGTCTAGGTGGAATTTTGGAGCTTTTGAGTTTAGCTATTAGTGGTGGAAATAATGGTTCTAACAAGGACTTCCATAAGATTAAGGATGCAATATTATTTCCTATCTTTAATGACAATCGTAATTAATTAAAAAACATGACAACCTTAATAACAACCTTCTTAAATATTTCAATGAAAAGCAAATGAAACTTATGCGTGGTGAAAGAGAAAAAAAAAGTAAGAGAAGAATGCTTCAATTTTATTATTTTTGTATATTTTTTAAAATTCTGTTACCACATTGACAAATTATATAATTTTTAATGTTAAAAAGTTAATATTTATATGTATTATACAAAATATTATTATTGAAATGTTTTAATCCTAAGAAAGTGTAATATGTTACAAGCTCATATTTTTAATCCAAAATACACCAATTAGATAGAGGAAGACCATTACTTATAAATTCAAAATCTTGAGATCCATAATATTTTTTCCCACTTAATCATATAATATTTTTGTTACACTTACTCTTTTTTACCCCTATAGGAAATATTAGTGTTAAATAAATTAAGTTTTTCCATGCTTTTATATCTTTTTGAAGTAATCGATCCTTGTTGGAAACCAAACAATGCTTAGAAACTTAATTGTTTAACATAGTGAAATGAAAGAAACATTATAAAAAGGCATAGGGGTCGAATTGAACAGTAGTTTGTACTTGCATAAAAGCCAATAAGCTGATTAGCAGGAATGACTACTGCTGCTCATTGGGATCAGAACAAAATGCATTACAAAGAGAAGAATAGTAAGTTTTAAGTCTTCTTTTCTTAAACAATAGAGAATAAACTGACATACAAGTAGAACCATAAGTAGCCAAAATGTCAGTTGCTGCCTACCATATCCTCTATCAATCTTCCCATTGAAATGAATGAGGATCCATCTTTCATAACAGACTTCCTAGCCATCTCTGCCATTTCTTTCACTTTCTTTCTCACCTCACTGCCACCATCCATAACCAGCCGAACACCTTTCTCTACCTCATCTGCCATCACAAGATCACTTGTACCTAACCTATAATCCAACCTCATCACTACTGCTAATCCGAGTTCCTTCATCAGATACGCATTGAGCTGTTGTTCAGCATGCATAGGCCACGTTACAATTGGCACACCAAACCACAAGCTTTCCAGGATTGAGTTCCAACCACAATGCGATACAAATCCCCCTATTGCCTTGTTGGCAAGAACCTCCACCTGCGGCGCCCACCCACATATCATCCCTCTACCCTGGATCCTCTCCAGGAATCCTTCTGGTAACGTCTCCTCAGTATTCTTGTCAGTTAGTGCGGCATCACTTTGTAGTGGTGATGAAAAACGCAAGGACCATAAGAATCTGTATCCACTCTGCTCTAGCCCCAGTGCTATTTCTTTGAGTTGGGGTGCTCCAAAGCTTCCCATGCTTCCAAAGCAAAGAAATATCACTGATGATTGAGGCTGATCATCAAGCCACGTCATGACCTTGTTGCGTTGATCCAGGTCCAACTTAGGGTGAGGCAGAGCATTGAGGTCAATCACTGGTCCAACGGGATAAATTGGAGGGTTTGGGCCATTGAGAAAATAGTTAAGGGCACTAGGCTCAATGCCTTCAAACGTATTTACCATGATACCTTTGGCATCCTTCAACCTTTCAGCAACCTTGATAAATGTCGTGTAACCTCCATCCTTGTTAAACAACGGTGAAGGCAGAACACAAAGAGGAACAGGATTGACAAATCCTGGGATCAACTGTTCAGGATCCGTGATTTCAAATCCTGAGCTGTTCTGGCTATGTCGGGTTGGTAGGTACAGCATGAGACCCAGGGACGCTGCATTTGAGGCATAGTATATATAAGAAGGAAGACCCAATTCAGTTGCAATATCAATCATGGGCGCACAAAAGAAATCAAGAACTAATCCTGCGACTCGGCCAGAACCCGAGCTAGATTCCAGTGACACAATATTTCTGACAGCATTTCTGGCAGCAGGGATGTAGCTCTCAATGAATGCATAAATGTAGCCTTCTAGTGACTTCAAAAGATCAAAGGAAGGAGGATCTACTTGAGGGAGGTCAATGAGTTGGATTCGATCAGGTCGCGAAGCATCATGCGATTTGGTGTATGCATCCACGAAAGCAGGTGAAAACCACGTCATCGAAAGAATAGTAACCCAAATTCGATCATCGTGATGGATCAGGCGCTTCGCAAATTCAATAGTTGAGGCCCAGTGGCCGGTTCCTGGTATTGGAATGAATATGAGCTCTATTTTCTTCATCTCTCAGCTTGTTTGATCTTTCTTTCTCCTCCCGTAGTCCTATTTAATACGTCCTTAACGTTGTAATATACCCTGGAAGAGACCAGACCAACCAAGGCAGTGCTTCCAGAACGATCCAACAACTCAAATGAAAGTGAAATGGGCGAATGAGCAGAGTCGAGGCTATAACGACTAACCTGTAGAGGGAAGGATAGCAGAACCCAATTGCTGTCCAACTGGCTGAAGATATTTGCTTGAATTTGTGACTATGTTTGTATTCTAAGCTTCTTGTTTTAAGTTGTGGTGATTTGAGTAGAGTATGCCCCACGCACATCGGAAAAATCTTTTCTTTGGTGTTTTTTCTTGCTAAATTTCCACTCACAAACAAGATTAAAAAAAATAAAAGAATGGAAAATGAAAATAAAATGTGGTAGCATTTTTTTTCTTCAGGTACATTAATGTGGTTTAGGTGGAATTTTGGAGCTTTCGAGTCAATATATTATTTCCTATCTTTAATGACAATCTTAATTAATTAAAAATCATGACAACCTTAATAATAACCTTCTTAAATATTTCGGTGAAAAACACATGTAACTCATGATTGGTAATAGAGAGAGAAAAAAAAAAGAAAAAATATATTTTGAATAATTGCCATTAGCTATTCCTACAACCAAAATTTATTATATCCTCTCAAGTTAATAAAAAATTAGAGAAGAGAAAATTAAAAAAAATGTGAATCAAGTGTTAAAATTCTTTTTGGGTACATTAACAAATTTGAAATTTACAATGTTGTTAATTTTTTTTTTCAAAAAAAATCTTTTTATCTCCATTTGCAAAAAAAATTATAAAAAAGTGATTTTCAATTTTTTTCACTTTAACTTCTAAGCCAAAGATGAAAACAGTCTTTTTCATTTTTATTTATTAAAAATTTAAAAAAATTAATAGTTATTTTCAAAATCTTAAAATTTTTTATTTTTACTTATTAATGAAGTGAAATTTTATAATGATCTAATCGTATATAAAACTTATATATATTATCAATGCATCAAATATAAATCTTTTCATTCACATCACTAACCGGAATTGCATGAATCCCATACTCATTGGATTCCTTTTAAACAAGTTCAGAAAGCCTACCACACTCTTGGTCAAGTCAAACTATGGAGAAATTATTAACTAAGTAATGATAACATCAACTTTATTAATGCTTTTCATCATGAGATATGGAAAAATTCATTAATTAAGCATCAAAGAAAAGAGTTATCAATGTTCAAAAAAAAAGTAAATATATATAAAATTTATATAATTTTAAGACAACCAAAAAAAGAAATTGATTACTTATCAATCCCATTTATTAACATTTTCAATTTGATTTAATAAATACTTACCTTAATAAATAAATAAATAAATAGTAAAGACATCGATGAAACTCAATTTACTCAATTATCAATCTTAGTTGATAAAAACTGTTACTGAAGTGGCAGACAAGTTGCACTAATGAACGTTTCATGGTTGCTGGTGATTGACCGGATGACTCTTGGGGGGGTTTACTTGGACTGGGTTAACCCATGGGACACGGGGAGGCCTTGTGACCTTCTTGCACCGCCATGACCAACACAATTTACAAGTCAATACGTCACAAAACTAAACTTAGCGGTCGTTGTCTCCTAGTTCGAGTTGGCACACTTAGGCATTCCGCTAAAATTAATTATCAGAGGTTGGTTAGTGCATAGCCAGCATGCTCCTCCTAGAATTTAATACAACGTTCTATATTGGAAGACTAAGGTATCAATGCGTTTTTGTGAAAATGTCAACACTTTCATGATTATTTATAATTCCTGTTTGTTATATGTACATAGAATTTTATGTTTTGCTAGGCTCCGATCACTTTCCGAGCACAGAAGTTACTAAAAACCCCAGAAAGCAACCAGTTGTTTCACCTAAACATGGAAGCAGATATGACAATTAGATCTTCAAGTCCATTAACAGTATTTCCACTTTTGAAACAATTGGTCCATTGATAATATCTAAGACACGTTTGCTCTTTGACAACTTTTGAGCAATTCTGAAGATTTCACCGTCGCTGCTCCTGTTCATACCAGTGGCTAATTGGCTATATTTGAAGACTTTGAATACTCTGTCTGATTATTTTATTGATAAACAGAAAATATGTTGCAGGTGGTCCCGACTATGGCTAAACTTTATACTATAAAATGTGCCAAGTGAAGAGGAGGAATTGAGCACCTTTGTTTACTCGATCAAGCCACAAAAATTCAAGGAATTAGTCCCCACCAGCCTTTTCTTGTGGTGCAGTTCGATAACAATTATAGCGTTTCTGGTTCGGGACATGGCAGTATCTTGCTTGCCCGTCAGCATGCGGATTGGAAGCACTCTTTTCTCATTCAGCAGAGTGGCAATTCTACAATGGTGGATATGTTTGTTGCTAGCCGGTAGTTTTCCAAGCTCGACCAACGGAATCACAATAACCAGTTTCAGAGAATATGAGAGAGATCGCCAGGCCTTACTAGCGATTAAGTCTCAAATTCATGACCCGCTTGGAGTCACAAGCTCATGGAACAACTCTGTGTCCTTGTGCCGATGGAGGGGCGTAACATGTGGTCGTAAGAATCAAAGGGTCACCCAATTGGACTTAAAGAACCAAAATTTGAGAGGCTCCTTGTCACCCTATATAGGGAATCTCAGCTTTCTTAGGTTCATCGACCTTCGACACAACCTCTTGTCTGGTGGAATTCCTCCTGAAATTGGTCGTCTGTCCAGGCTTAAAATTTTAATGTTGAGAAATAATTCCTTTGGGGGAACATTACCTGCCAATTTGTCCCGTTGCTCTAAACTCGTTCATCTTGTAGCCGGACAGAACAGCCTTGTCGGGAATATCCCGGCAGAGTTTGGCAATTTATTGAAGCTGGAGAAACTAGGAATTGACACCAACTTCCTAACTGGGCAACTGCCAGTTTCATTAGGGAACCTTTCAAGTCTACGTCTTCTTAATGTAGGCGTGAACCGTTTGCAAGGGAGACTTCCTGATACGTTGGGCCAGCTAAAAAGGTTAGTTAATCTTACACTGGACCAGAATAATTTCTTTGGCTTACTTCCTCCTCCAATTTATAACATCTCTTCCATAGAGATGTTTAGTCTACCAAGTAATCAGTTCCATGGGAGCCTCCCTGACGACTTAGGCTTCACACTTGTAAACGTTAAAAAAATTTATATTGGGATTAATAATTTCTCTGGGACTCTACCGGAGTCATTATCCAATGCTTCAAAGCTTGAGGAGCTCGACGTTTCCGATAACTTTTTCACAGGTAAAGTATCAATTGATTTTAGCCGCATAAATATGACATGGGTAAATATGGAAAATAATAATTTAGGTAGTGGGTTAGTTGGTGATCTAGATTTTGTAACATCCTTAACTAACTGTAGCAATCTGGATACACTTAGTTTAGCTGATAATCAATTTGGAGGGATGCTGCCAAATTCTCTAACCAACCTTTCAACCATGATTACTGTAATCCATTTAGGTACTAATCGAGTAACCGGCACCATTCCTTCAGGGATAGCAAATCTTGTAAATCTAATTTCAATAGGTTTGGAGGAAAATCGACTGACTGGCCCCATACCTCATGCCATTGGTAAGCTTAAGAATTTGCAAGGTCTCACCTTGGGTGAAAATAAATTAGCAGGGAGAATCCCAACCTCTTTTGGAAATTTGACGCGGCTAAACGTGCTTGCTTTATATTACAACGAGTTAGAGGGCGGCATACCTCCAGGGCTCGGCAATTGTCAAAATTTGGTGCGGATGGTATTAAGTGGCAATAGGCTTACTGGTGTGGTTCCCCGATCAATTTTTAGTATAACAACCCTCTCAACTTCCCTAGAATTGTCCAACAATCTCCTTAGAGGCTCCCTGCCTTCAGAAGTAGGCAACCTGAAGAATATCCTGAACCTGGATTTATCCGGAAACCAGCTCTCTGGTCAAGTTCCCAGTGCCCTAGGTGGTTGTACAAGCTTGGAAAATCTCAATTTAGGAAATAATAATTTTTATGGGAGTATCCCCGACTCTCTGAGTTCTTTGAGGAGCATTGCACTGCTAGATCTCTCCCACAACAACTTTTCCGGACAAATTCCCGAATATCTTGAAAACTTGTCCTACTTGAAGTACTTAAACTTGTCTTATAATCATTTCGAGGGGAAAGTACCATCAAAAGGAGTGTTCAGTAACGCAACATCGACTTCATTGATCGGGAATGATAAGCTTTGTGGGGGTATTGCTGAACTGCATTTGCCATTGTGCCACTTCAATGAGCAGAAGAAATCGAGAACTTCTCATTCACTCAAAATAATCTTGATAGTTTGTGGGGTTCTTGGATTTCTTTCCTTGTCATTTTCTTTACTTTTCTACTGGCTGAGGAATAATAGAGAAGTATTGTCAGAGCCTTCATCTGTATTCCCCCTGAGAACTTCCATTCCAAGGATTTCTTATCAGCAACTCCTCAAAGCTACTAACGGATTCTCTCCAGCCAACTTGATTGGCCAAGGAAGTTTTGGGTCCGTGTATCGAGGAATGTTTAATCAGAACCAAGAGCAACAAGTTATCGCGGTGAAAGTGATGAACCTCCAAGAAACAAGAGCTTCCAAGAGTTTCATTGCAGAATGTAAAACACTGGGTCATCTTAAGCACCGTAATCTTGTCAAGATAATATCTGCTTGTTCGAGCGTTGATTTTCAAGGCAATGCTTTCAAAGCCCTTGTCTATGAGTTCATGCCAAATGGAAGCCTGGAAGGATGGCTGCATCCACCAACTGAAGCAGACTCCCTCGCACATAGAGAGCCAAAGATCTTGAACTTTTTGCAAAGATTAAACATCGCCATAGATGTGGCCTGTGCACTTGATTACCTCCATCATCACTGCCAGGTTCCGGTATTTCACTGTGATTTGAAGCCAAGCAACATTCTTCTTGACCATGACATGGTCGCCCACTTAGGAGATTTTGGATTAGCCAGGTTTTTTCCAAAATCCACGAACAAATTTTCCGGATATTCTACCAGCACTCTCGATCTAAAGGGAACTGTTGGTTATGCTGCGCCAGGTAAATTTATCTACTTCTTAAATGCATATTTTCCTTTCCAATCATCTCTGGGTCTTAGCAGTGGCTATCACTGCAGTTTTCTTTTTTTCTTTCCTATTAATGACAACCCTTAGCTTAACTGGAATAGAAGCTGGATTATTAATGCTCTTCATCTTAGAACTGTAATTCTTGGCAAAATTTAAGCTGGTAATAATTCCTATTTTTAGCAGAGTATGGCATTGGAACAGAGGCGACAACAAGCGGCGACATGTACAGCTTTGGAATCCTCCTGCTGGAAATGTACACAAGCAAGAGACCTACCGATGACATGTTCAAAGATGGTCTAACACTGCACCATTTCGCAAAGCTGGCATCGCCCGATCAATTACATGAAGTTGTGGATCCATTACTTCTAGCTGGGGATAACGAAGAAGAGAATGCAAGTAGCAGCAGAAACCCAAGCAGAGCACACATGCGAGAAACCAAAATGAAAGAGTGCCTGATTTCCATACTGAGAGTTGGAATTGCTTGTTCTGTTGAATCACCCAAAGATCGCATGGACATCGTCGATGCGGCTAAGGAATTGCATTTCATCAGGGACAAATTCCTTGGGGCCCGAATTCGGACACAAAGCTAAGCACATCTCTAGACTGGAGTTCAGTTCTTTCTTCTACCCAAAATCATGACATGCGTGTCAAACAATTTAGGCTTATCTTACCTATTTGCAATAAAATTTACTAAGCCCAAATTGCAATCAAATTGGGAAATTCAAATGTTATTATTATATTGAGATAAAAAGATAACAAGATTATAGCAAGCGCTACTATTTGATTTTTATTTATACAAAATCTAAATTTATATTACAAAAAACGAAATATTAGAATTAAAAGAAAATTCAGCAAAAATCACCGGCTCTTGCTATCGTAATCGACGACCTCGGAATCAGTAACGGACCGCGAGTGTTGGACGATGGACCGCCCGATCGAATTGATCCAATCCTCTTTCTCTTTCTCCGTATCCGCAACAAAATACATGGTGGAATCTCGAGTGGAGAGCTCGAAAGCGAAGGCCTTGTTCACGACATCCTCAGCTCCCTTGACTGTAAGACAACCGCCCACCGATACCACGCCACGTGGAATGGAGCCGCGGGTGACGGAAGCCGGATCCTTGAACCATAACAGCTTGCCTTGCTTCAGCACAAACCAGCGGCGGCGCCAGGTCTTGATGTAATCCCCTTGCTTAGTAAGCCAACCAGCTCGTTCGGGGTCGGTCCAGAACTCAACGCCTCTGTAGTCGTCCGGATTGGGGTCCTGACCCGTTGCCGCTCGCCATAGATTCTCCATTTCGTTTTAGAGAGAGAGATAGAGAGAGATGGCGTTTGGGAAAGTAACTGATTAATTTGTATTTGTACTGCGAAGTCCTTCGGCCGTTTTGACTGGAGTTGGAGATTCCTGTGGCTTCCCCTAAAACGACGTCGTTGGATCAGTGAATAACAAAATTTCAAAAATGTTGATCCCTATGTCTGAAATTTCGGAAAGACGTATCTTTATGTCTATATAACAAGAATATTTGTGTTTTGAGAATAAATAATTAAGGATGTTAGTAATTCATAGTAGGAGAAGCTAATTAATAGTTGAGCCAATAATAAAGTACAAGCAAAAGGAATAATATCTCGAAGTTTGTCGTACGGAATATCGATTGAAGATTAGATACACCATTGCATTCCACCCACTAGTTCAATTTCTAGGATAATTTATTAAACATAGCAGAAAGATGCTCATGGCAGACATGTTTCAGGCTGAGAGATGGCAAAGTGAAGGATTGATCAGAAAACTTGATGAGGCTTGGTACTCTTACATTGCAGGCAGCAGGTATGGCAGCTTCTTGGCAGGATTGCAAAGCGACAAATTGAACCCAAACAGAAGAAGAGCATTGAAACAATCAAACCAGAAGATAACTCGATGCTGGATAAATAATAGAATGCAAGCTGACAAGGGGCCAGAGCACAGTGAGAGAATCATATTTAATCAAGTTGCAAAAGATCCATCCTCCTCTTTGCCAATGACCATATCAAAGTTTATTTGTCTTTGTTTGTTTGGTGCTGTGGAGATAACCTTTCAAGTTGACTTTCGCATTGTCAGATTCTATAGTACAGCTTCTTGGAGCTGTGTTTTACGCTGAGAGGGGCTTGTTCTTGAGTTTCTTGGTTATTTCCGCAACATATTTACCTTGGTGAAAGGCCTGTTGGAGCTCTAGCTCGGTGGGTTCACGGGATCCATCGGCTGCGTAAGTGCCAGCACCGTAAGAGGAGCCACCCTTTACCTCATTCATCTCAAACATGCCACTGCCGAAAGTGTATCCAAGGGGGACAAATATCATACCATGATGTGCTAACTGTGTTACGGCAGTTAATCTGCAAATCAAGAAGAACAAAGAAAAAAAAACAGTCATAAACACAATTATGCAGATATGGAATTTATCCTCCAAATTCGATCAAGCAAAACAGTTCAAGTTGCTTTCAGAAAGGTATTTTGCTACCAAGAGCTTGGAAAATCTTCCTACAAGTTTTTATAGTATGAACTCATATAGCTCTTAGAACATATTATAAAGTGGATAAGAAGGAGCTTACGCAGTAAGCTCCTGGCCTCCCCCATGGAAACCAGTACTCCAGAAGATACCAGCAGGCTTGCCGGCAAGTGCTTGGCATTCCCACAGCTCATGAGAAGCATCAAAGAAGGCCTTAAACTGAGCTGCCATCACACCAAAACGAGAAGGAAATCCAAAGAGAAAACCATCAGCATCGATAAGCTGTTCTGGCCTAATCTCCGGTACATCATTTGCTTTACCAGGTGCCTTCATCTTTTGCAGTATTACACTGGATAGTGTCTCAGGAACCTGTTGAATACAACCAAGTCTAACTTCATAACATTACAAGGCCTTTCTTTCTTTAAGGGATAATTAGGGATTCATACCGTAATAAAACTACCTGCCAAAGTGTTGCTTCAACACCTTGAACTGCATTAGCCCCCCGTTGCACTTCCCTTGCCATTGTCTCGACATGACCATATAACGAATAATACCTATCCAAGGCAGAAAAGAATTAACATCCAAGGTTATAATTCAGGGACGGGAAAATATAGGAGAAAGTTACAGCCAATTTCAAGCACTAAAGATGTGTATTGTTCTTGCACATTGGTTGAGAAATCAATACTCACACTATATACAACTTAGTTGTAGCCATGGCTGCGACTGGGCTGGACATTTGATCTCGATTCACCAACTGCTTATGCTGTATGCTAATTTCAATCACTCGCCTGGATAGGAAGCAAACTACATGATACTTCTTACATCATTTAGAAGCTGTGAAAGTCCTTAGTTCCTTAATTTTAATTTAAAATTAAAATTTTGATCAAGACTTGAAATTATTAAAGATTACTTGGAATTTGTAAAACTTTCTTTTCCTCACACAACTTATCATGAAAACCCATAGTTTTTAACTTTGTATCCATAAATAACAAAAAAGGTATGTTGATAACAACAAATGCAGTGAAACAAAGTTAAAGAGAATCAGGCAGATCCCACAATTCCAAGTCAGGCATACTAAGAATTAAAGCTTCGTTTGGTTGATACTTTTGCAAAGAGCAAAACATAAAATATTAATAAAAAGCAAAAGGTAAATAGTGAAAAACAAATAACAAAACCACAACCAATGTATGAAACACATGGGATGTTCTTCTCCTAAATCAATAACTAAACCATCCAACTCCAAAGCAATAGGTAGATTTTGCAACCACCGAGGCAGAAAACAGATGCATCACAAATACAGGTAAGCTATATCCATGGCTATTTGACTAAAAAGACCAAACAGCATCCTTAAAGTGATTCAAGGTAGAGTACACTGGAAAATCTATAGCAACAGGAAAGCTGTATCATCATCATCATCATCATAATATTTTATCCAACAAATGCCTAAGTCAGCAGAAAGTAGAGAACATTTCCGTGGATGGGAGTCAACTATAGAGAAAGATGACAATCCAATTGATGCATAGATAATCCAGAGACACCCAGAAACTGTTGCAAGCCCTTCATAGCACCTTCCCTGAGCAGAATATATTTTGCATCTATATAGAAAGACAGATAAAATCGAATAAAGGAGGAAAGAAGTTGAGACAAGTTACCTTATGTTGAAGGAGACCTTATTACAGAAAAGTAGAAGAAAGAAAGAATGGCGTGAGCCAGGAGAAACAGATAAATGATGCTTTTGGGGTTTTGGTTTGTCTTCAAAGAAAACGTAACTGTAATCAGATAAACGCTTTTTCACGTGGCAAATCATGTGTTAACCGTTGCTTTACCTTATCTTAAAATATTGGGCATTTGTCATAGCCTTGAATTGTTCTTTCTCTAATACCCTGCCAAATGCTGCCAGGTCCCATGTGATTGCGATGAAGATTATTCAATTTGAAACATTTTTGTAAATTTTATTCGAAGCCTATAAAATAAAACTCAGACGTAGGCATCATATCTCAATATTCATGATGATGTATGATCCACACAAGTAACAGAAATAACTGGCGAGGGAGATGGTGTGAGGGGTAAGAGCCCTTCGGTAATATATATATATATCCAGAACTCGACTGGCCAACGAGATGAGAACAAGCTGTTTTTTCTTTCACATCCGAATCATTGAAAAAGAACTCCAAATCAAGTCTCTTTGGGGGTAAAAATGGAATAAGAAAAAAGGGTTCTCATCTATTTGCGCATTTCACAAATACGAAAGAACAAGGAGATCCACATTCTTCTCTGTTTAAAAAAACCAGCGACCATGGGTTGCCTGCCTGAGTGCTTCATTTTAGTAGCAACGTATGGACAAGAGATTACTTATTTCTCAACAAATGAAGACTCTGCAAGATCGATGGCACGGGCAAGAGCAGCAGCTTTGTTCTCACACTCTCTCTGTTCATCAGCAGGGACACTGTCAGCCACAATTCCTGCACCTGCTTGGAGGTGAGCAACCCATTCTCGACGCTTGTTGACATCCTTGTATGAATACATGGTGTCAAAACGAGTGGTAGATGGGAAAACGATGGTTCTTAGTGCAAGGGCAACATCCATATCACCAGAAAATGAAATGCCTCCAAACCCACCGCTATATGGTCCCCGCCTAGTGGCTTCTAGCCGATCAATCAACTCCATTGCTTTCACCTGTATTGCAGCATTATGGAAAATCAGAAACCACAAAAAAGTCAACCCTATATACTAGCCGGAAGCAAGAGTATTTGATCATTCTGGTAGAATTAGAAGAAATCCACAGGTTAGAGTTTCATATTTTGCGGACTTTGTTTGTTAAATTTCAAAACTATGATAAACCAGTAAAAGGAAAACCGTTACTAGAGATGGTGACAAGAAAGACCTTTGGTGCTCCACTAACAGTTCCAACAGGCAGTGCTGCACGCAAAGCATCCCAGCTACTTAAATCGTCGAGTAACTCCCCCGTGACCTGCAGATTTCAAGTACAACTTTCTCATCATGAAGAAGATCAAAAGCAAGCATCAGATAGCAGCTTAAATAATGGAAGCATATAAGCTTAAAGCTTACATCTCCCTCCATCAGAGCTACACATAATGTCTACAAAGGGGAGCATACCGTTGAGCTGATGTGCATAACATGGGAATATCGTTCAATATTCATCAGCTTTTCAACCTTAACAGATCCCGGCTTAGAAACCTGCATGAACAACCCATTTTAAGTACAGATTCACAGCCAAATGTACATGAGTAGAGAATATCATCAGAGATCCAACAGTGTGCATTGTCAACATGATTGTCAACATGATTGTCTCCATGCAATTATTCACAATCTTAAAAAAGCAGTGATATTGTATATTTGCCAATGCGATTGCATGAGCGAATGACCAGCATGGCACAAGTAAACCATCCATTAGACATTCTGCACAAACTGAAAGAAAATTAACAGAGGTCAATAAAAGAAAAATAAACCTTTCCAACATCATTCCTTCCCAAGTCAACTAGCATGATGTGCTCTGCACACTCCTTTTCATCGGCCAAA
Source organism: Theobroma cacao (assembly GCF_053813885.1). Classification (NCBI taxonomy): domain Eukaryota; kingdom Viridiplantae; phylum Streptophyta; class Magnoliopsida; order Malvales; family Malvaceae; genus Theobroma; species Theobroma cacao. Next base: position 47,344,922 of record NC_142647.1, read on the forward strand.
AGTTCTTTTTCCAACATTAAATCTTCCTTAGGTGTCTTCCCTCTTCTAATGGTCCCAGCAAGGGGTCGATTAGTAACCTTTCCCTGTCAACAAAGTGTAAGGACAAAATTGCTAATTAATGTCAGTTACAGCAATTCAACGTGATAACATGTTTGACAAGTGGGAAAGAAGGGGCAAGGGAATGGAGAATCTCAGTAGTACTCATAATCTGGCAGAAAACAAGAAGATAGGAAGAAATTATAATTTAAACATAATATGCATCAAAATACTCCAATCTAATCATTCTTTGGATTAGTGTAACAATTACCTTCTTCACACGTGTAAGAATTTCCGGACTAGAAGCAACAAGTATGCACCCTCTAGCCTGATCAGAAGAAAAGTGTATACAAGTTTAGAATTTCAACACTAAGCAAGCATTTCACAACCAAGATAAGGAGGCAAAACCTGCAAATACGTCATGTATGGGCTCGGATTAACAATTCTCAGTGCTCTGTATATTTCAAATGGGTCAGCAAATGTTCTCCGTTCAAAACGCTGACTTAATACAATCTGGAAAATATCACCAGCCAGAATATGCTCTTTAGCCTGCAACACAGCTTCCTTGTACGCCTCACTTGTCATGCTTGAGATCTCCAACTTAGGGCCAAAAAGACGAGTATACAACTTTATTGCACCAGCAGGCAGCTTTGGGCTGAAATTGATAATTTAGTCAGAAAAACTAAAACTCAACTGTAGGAAGAAAAAGATGTTAAACGAAAGGTGTGGAATCATTAAGAAAACAATCACTCACGGATCAATATCATGCACTCTAGATACTAAACTTTCCAACCGTTTCATGCCATCATTATAGGCCTCATCCACCGAAGAATATTGATCTAATCGCACCCAATGAATCACAAATGCTTTCTGAGGTAAAAAACGTTAACAATAAAAGGGAAAATTATATTCTCTAAAGCAGCCATAAAGTCCAACCAAAAAAATTTAAAATCTAGACCTAGAAACACAAGCCAAAAAAATTGCAAAAAATTAGTACAAAAGAAAACCTCGTCAAGTTGTATGATGTACATTTAATCAACAACAAAAAGATGTGTAATGTACATCAATCTTGGCATCACTATGATGGCCTTTGAAACAGCTTTTTGGTTTCGATAGAAGATTACTAAGTGGTACAAGATTTCTCCACTTAAATTTGAGAAACACCCAAAAGAAATAAGAGCTGACACTTAAAGATACAAATATTCAACCTTGTAAGCAAAAAAGAGGGAGATGCCCCCAAAAAAGAAATAGTTATAGCCTATAGGCCAAATGTAAAATACCTTCTCAACATGGTCAAATACAATCACATCACCGTAGAGGCCTAGATGAACATCAGGAAGGTTTCTGTCATCCAGGGGAGCACTAGAGAACGGCAACTTCTTCTTCTCTACATAACGCACCGTGTCATAAGAGAAATAACCAACCCAGCCACCTGAACAAGGACATTGTATATTACACCTTAATTTAGTGTCTTAAAAATTTTAAAAAAAAAAAAAAAACCTCCACTCTTCCATTCAACCCATTAGAAAATGATGTGACTGCTTAATTTTTGCAGAAATGTTGTTCAAAACAAAGGAAAAAGTCCAATATCAGCACAGAGATGTGCAACTCAATTGTAGCACAACTCCAGAGTATGAACAAAGTTTTGCCAGACTAGTTCCTATAGAAACAGAATTTAAAAAAAAAAAAGGACAAGATCGGAATAAACTATAAAGTTGATGATATAACCTTTAACCAAAAATCCACAAAGGGGTATCATGAAGATGAGGGCAAAGCCGTTAGTCCATGTCACTCACCACAAAAAACTTCAGGAAGCTCATCAATACGTTGCGGCTCCCATCCCTCCATAATTCTCCGTGGGACAATCATTGGATCCTCCACAATCTCCTCTGTCCTACACCCCTCCTCATGGTTCAAAATTGTAACCATATTTCCTTTTGCCACAATTTCAATGCTTGGCTGAGCTCCAACCACACTATACCTTCCCTAATTAACCCAAAAAAATAAAAACATTACTTAACCACACTATAAACATATAAAACGCACACAAAGAAGGAACTTACGATACTGGAAGTCTGCCAACCAGGCTCAACCGACTCAAACAAAAAGCTTGGAGCATCCCTATCATCTTCCTTAACCAAACATCGATATGCTATCACCGGCGTTAAGTGATCCGAGAATATACACCGGAAAAGAGGAACCAAATTCCCATTCTTCGAAGCTTCTCGAAATTTCACCGACTGGTCAACTGGTAACAATTGAAACCCACATAAACAAATAAAAATACATTTTCTGAAGAAAATAAGAAACTAAAACATTCAATATTTTAATTGATTTAATTAGATTTAACCGACTAATTTCCTCTTTAAGAAACAAAGGTAGAATTTTTCTTTTTAATTAAAATTCCCTGTCCTCTTGCCTTGTATTGCCTTGAGAGTAAATCACAACATAAATTAACCCCTTAGCCGCTTTAAAATTATTAAATGTTAATCAAAATTAGAAGGAAAGCGACATCTTTTTCTACTACGATTTCCGGGGAATCCAACAAAGCACTCTAAAATCAATAAAAGACATTTTCTTCCTTGAGATCGTAGTGAGAGTGAGAGTACCTAACGAAGAAGGTGATGAAAGAGCAGAGCATTTGAGTGTACGGATGCGGGAAGTGGAGCTGAGAAGTAAAAGGGACCTGGAACGGTAGCCGGACAATCTGGCGTTGAAGTTAACGGAGACGGTTGTAGAGGGACAGAGTGGAGTCGATGGAAGCTGACGGGGAGTAACGGCGGCTAGGGTTTCAGTGGTGGTGGCCATAGCACTTGTGGTTCGACACAAGAAACTGCGGTGCTAAACGTTTTCCATTTCTTTTAAAAAGAAGACAAGCACTCAAACGAGGGAATTGTAACAGAGAGAGTGTGTCGGTTCGTTGGTTTTGAATGACAAGTCACAAGTACACTGTTTTGTTGAGCTCGGGTCGGGTTTAGTTGGGCTTAGAAATTTTTTCAGCCAATAATTAGGCTTGAATTGACTCTCATTTGAAGATATTTTCTTGGATAAAATAGCCAGCTAGGTAGGAATAATTATACGATTGAAAATTATAATATTTATTCAATAAATTAGTTGGAATTATTATTATATATGAAAAAGACTATTAGAAATGTTAACATCATTCCCTACACGATTTATCAAAAAAATATCATCATTATTTGTATTCTAGCCATACAAAAAAAGTTGTGCTAATAGTTTTGATAAGTGTATTAAAAAGAAATATAGTTCCCTATTTACATAAAAATTTATTAAGATTATTTTCTTCTCAATCATGTCTTTTTTTTTATTTTGTGCTTTTAATAATCTCTCAATTAACCAACTTTTTTAACACCCATATCATATGTCAATCAAATAATTCTTCACTTATTTGGGTATAATGTTTAAAAACTTTATGAACTATTTAAAAAAATTCAAATAAATTTTTATTTTTGTATTACATTCAATTAAATCCTATATGCTTTTATTATAAGTCAAATAAGTTTTTACATTGTTGTTAATCTAAATATCACTTATCATTTTATATTATGTGATATTAACATGTCATAGTAGATGTAACATAACGTGATGATATTGTTATATGACATTTTTATTTTTCACATCAACATCACCTCAATGTTATGTGAATATAAAATAACACTTGTCATCTTAATTAATGATAGTTAATTAATCGTTAGTTATAAAGATTTGTTTGGTTCAAAAATGAAAATATAAAAACTTGATTAAATGTAATAAAAGAATAAATATTTATTTAAATTATTTTAAATAATTCAAATTTTTTAAAATATATTTTCATATTTATCGAACTATCACATCAATATATTTACATTATTATCATTATTATTTTTATTATTATTATTAAGACATGTTATTTAAATAATATAACATACTAAAAGTATAAAATTTAATGAAAAGTTATGCCCAAAGGTCATTTTATGAATTAAAAAGGTTCAATTTATTTTTTTTTCTTGGACCAAAAAGGAGCCGTGGCATGGAGAAAAAACGGAAACGTTTTGCATGTGAATAAATTAAAAATAATGGGACCACAAAAAACAGTGCAAAGCAAGTAATTAATTAATTTAACGAAGAAGATCGAAGAAAACATCCTATTACTTACTTGCTTGTGTGGGCCCAATACCGAACATCAAAGGATGAGCCCAAAAAATCCACCTTTCAAAGTATAAACACATAATCATGCAATGCAACTCCACTCCATTCCACCGCAGCGGCTCCACCCTTTTAGGGTTTCCATTTTAACCGCTTTGTGAAGGGGGATTTCGCAGAAGCCAAGCAAACATGGTTGTGAATACGTCCAAGAGGGAGAAGAAAGAGAAGTACGACCAGAAACTGTGTCGTCTCCTCGATGAGTACTCTCAGGTCTTGATCGTGGCTGCTGACAATGTCGGCTCCACCCAGGTGCAGAACATCAGGAAAGGTTTGAGGGGTGAGTCCGTCGTCCTTATGGGAAAGAATACTATGATGAAGAGGTCCATCAGGCTTCATGCTGAAAACACTAACAATGAAGCCATCAGAAACCTCATTCCTTTGCTTGTGGTATTGGATCATTTTATACATATACATACACACACGTAAATATATATATATATTTCTTTTTTTTATAAACTTTTTATCTGCTGGGGTGTTTTTTTGTCCATTTTGTTGAGAAAGTGTTTTGCTTGTTTACCAGGGGAATGTGGGGTTGATTTTTACCAAGGGTGATCTGAAGGAAGTTCGTGAAGAAGTTGCTAAATACAAGGTACAAATATATTGATACTAAGGTTACTTTTTGAATAAATATATGTTAATGGTAGAGTTTGTGTATTATATTTTCCTTATATTCACTTGTGAAAATTGTTTAACCACATGATTAGTTGAACTATCTCCGTTGTAAATTACCCATTTTATTGATTTCCATTTGTTTGCTGCCTAGTTTGTACAAATAAAAAGATGACCTTTTTCTTTCTGTTGCAATTCAAGAAATTATCTTTTACTAGTTTTGCAGATATTTACCACCAAAGTTCTAGTTCGCTTACGAAATTGGCCACCCTTTGATGATTAAATCTGTTCTTTGGACATGTATCTGATTTTATGTCAAATATTTCTGACAATTTTATGCTTATCTACAATATATCTTCGCCTTTTGTTTATATTGCTTGGACTTGGACTTGGTATGCTTCCGACTTTGGTCTCTTGTAAATTTTTTCCAAGATTTGGTTATATTTGGATGTGGTATACTTATGTCAAGCTTTGAGGTGTAGGATACATGTGAAATGCAATGTTTTAATCGTATGGCTTGACATGAACAGGTTGGGGCTCCAGCGCGTGTGGGTCTTATTGCTCCGATTGATGTCGTTGTGCCCCCTGGAAACACTGGCCTTGATCCTTCTCAAACTTCCTTCTTTCAGGTTCATAATCATACTTAAAGTTTTGCTTTCACAAGCTCTTAAATCTCACATTTGAACCTCTGATCAGGTGCTTAACATTCCGACCAAGATCAACAAAGGTACAGTGGAAATTATCACCCCTGTGGAGCTGATTAAGAAGGGTGACAAGGTTGGCTCATCTGAGGCTGCCCTTCTGTCTAAGCTTGGGATAAGACCATTTTCCTATGGTCTCGTTGTCCTGTCTGTTTATGACAGTGGATCAGTCTTCAGCCCCGAGGTGCTTGACCTAACTGAAGATGATCTTGTCGAGAAGTTTGCTAATGGGGTGTCCATGGCTGCTTCCCTTTCACTGGCTATTTCATACCCAACTCTCGCTGCTGCACCTCATATGTTTGTGAATGCCTACAAGAATGCTCTTGCTGTTGCTGTGGCTTCAGACTATTCTTTCCCTCAGGCTGAGAAAGTCAAAGAATACCTGAAGGTTGAATTATCATGCTTTCTTTAATTTGTCTTATGTCTTAATTAGTTTTGTAGCCTTGACCAATTACTAACGGGTTTTGACGAGTAAACTTGTAGGATCCGAGCAAGTTTGCAGTTGCTGTTGCTGCAGCTGCTCCAGCTTCCGGTGCTGCCAATCAAGAGAAGGTAGAGGAGCGCGAGGAGCCCAAAGAACTCGTAGAGGAGTCGGAAGAAGAGGACCTGGTTGCTGGTCTTTTTGACTAAGTAATAAATATTAGTAGGTTGATTTAAATTACTTCGCAGTTAAAGAACTAGATCTTGGATCAGTGCAGGAATTTTTTATTCACATGATGATACTATGTTGGATGATATTGTTTCCCTTGTTCCACAATTCAGCTTTTGAAACTTTTAGTACACTATAGCTTTCAGTTTGTTGATGTACTATAGCTTTTGAAATCCTCCCATGGGGAGGTACTACTTGCCAAGAATGAAAGAGGATAAAAGACAAACATTTCGATGTCCTGCCAGCACTTGTTCAGGAGAAGCCATTTTATTCCTTGTTTTCCTTTCCACTCTAGCAGTATATTCTCTTCCTTTTAATCTCTTTTTCTCCTCTCCAGGAAATCCCACAGGCACGGACAAACTAAAACAGAGAAACATTCTTGCATATGGGTTCATAGTTTAAGCCATGTCATCTTGAGGGTTGAGTTTTTGATGAAGGTGGAGTGTTAGGAGTTGAGGTATATCCGAATCAAATGCTGATAAGTTGAGCACTTGATTTTGCTCTAAGCGTGTATACATGCATGGGATGCTCCGTGTGCCACCGTCTACGTTTCATATGAAATTACATTCGGTAAAGCAAGGTTCTAATCCCCAATACAGCACGAATGTCACGTGCATATACACACAAATAGACAAGGGTGCAGTAGGCAAGCCCACCCAATATTCTCCCCACCTACATTAGTAAAGATTTACTCCTCATATTTCTGATAATATCCTACATAAAAAATTAAGTAAATTTTGAAGTCAAGAAATTATATTTTTTATTTAAAAAATATTTATTGAGTGAAAAAAAATATCTTTACTTGTAAACCAAAAATCTATCTTATATCAAATTCATTGTACAAGGACTTTTATTGTGCAAAGATTTAAAAAATCTTTATTAAAAATATTTATAAAAAGAAGTAATGTAATAAAAGAACCAATATAACACAAGAATCCCATCAAGAAAAAAAATTACGCAAGAATATATATTTTCAAAAGTTTATGGCAAAAAAAAAAAGAACCCCTATTTTTGAAATTTACAATTTGTATAAAATTGTCAATAATTGCATGTTCTCTTGCATTCCTGAAAGAAAGCTGTGGCGGATGGTATTCCCCCTCAAAGTTGCAATGGGTTTAGTCGTTGCAATACCCAAGTAGAATAAACATGACTGCAGCTTCAGGATCAAGCTTATAATGGCATGCCTGTTGAAATAAATTAATGTTCAATAAATAAGCCAATGAAAGTACAACCTCACCCAACTATAACACTTGCCTTGCCTGCTGGTGAAAGGCGACAAGTTTCATAAGTAGACACAGAGATCAACTTTAAAATAGATTTGACTAAATGCAACCTTGATTGTCCAGTTTGTAACACAAGAACAGTGGACTTGACACTTGATAATATTTTTTCGTATCAGTCGGTCCCGTCCTGTCTTGGTCCTGGCAGAAAGCTATATATGGTTGTAGTTTAATCTATTATGCTTTGACGTGCGTGCATGCATGTGCATGCATTGTCTTAACTAAGAACTACGACAATGGCATTTAATAAATGAAATGCAAACCTATAGCAACGTCATAATAACAATTGAACATCTGATCAACACCATCTGACAAAATTTGATTTGGAAGAACAATCGCATGCATAACAAGTAGCATATTTAGAAATAATTGTAGAAACAGTGGCTTCAAACCTGAAGTTAGGAGCAGGCACATTGAACAATTTAGACAGCCACCAAATCTGAGTCCTTACGTAACTCCTTAATGCGGAATTACTGGAGACAATTCCGAAAGAATCGAACTCCCTGTTCCAGGTAAATGGTTGACAGTGAGAAACAAAGCTCAAGAAGACAAAATGCTATCTGTCATTCTCAAATGACGAATTTCTACCTGCAGTGCAAAGGAGATATCGGCTTCATCAACCTTTAGTGTTACTCTCTTCGATTTATCATCACGAGATTGGCCTAGTTTGAAGAGCCCCTGTGCATTGAATCAAGTCAAATACCAGTTTCCATATTTGGTCAGGTTAGATAGTTAATGCCTTTCCAAGAAACAGTTAAAGCCGTCACCTAAAGCTAGGTTAAGAGAACTGAACTCAAAAGTCAAGAATAGGTACACTCTACTTACTTGGTCATTTAGCACTCGGCACATGCTTGAGAATTCCAAAATTCCAACTGGTGGTATCATTGCTGATTTGCAGATGTCAATATAAGATTTATTTAGCTGCACCAATATAACAACCTTATACATCAATTAGGCAACTAATAATACTGTCAAACGTTTCAATTAATGTCAAGCATTGAGGAAAACACACCTCCCCGACAGTTGAATCCTTCTTTCCACCACGGAAAAACTTCACTGCAGAGCAAAGTATAATCTGCAGTCAAACATAACAGCATGAGAGAAGATGAAGAAGCAGAGGCTTGACTTTGATATTAATTATCAGTCTATTTTATTATTAATAGGTTATTACTGTAGAAGTGAAATTAATATTAATGATCAAACTTACTTGTTGATGCTGAGGAAGAGACTGTATAGTGTCAACTATAGGTGATCTGAATGTCTTTGACAATGCAAGAGCCATATGATCAATCCTGACCTGAAATATATCATTAAAACAATGTGTAAGCAACTGTAGAGGCTGTCATAGGTAAGCATGATGTGTAAACTAACATAACAAGCTCAAGTTTGAAAGAGGTTAACATTAACCTATTGATGACCACTTACGGTATTATTTTCTTCTGATTGGAAGATTTCAAGAGCCGGAGCTGTCTGCTGACTAATGAACTCCTCTACAGATGCCAAACTCAGGTTGCTTGCAGATTCTCTTAATTCTGCTTCTAGAATTTCCATTGCACTCCTGGAACAAACTGAAGAATGTTAGCCAATAATTTAAAGTGACTACTCGAGTCAAAGCAGGGAAGATCTTATTCATTAGGAAGCAAACTATCTACAATGTTGATTTGTAAGAGAGAGAAAAAAAAAAGAATAAATTAGGAATTTGAAGATAATATATCTAATATAGCTTAGCTTAAAGCAATGAAAATAAAATGCCTTGAAAACAAATAGAATTTAAAGTATATTTATTATAATCAAACGTGCAGGACAATCCCTTTTGAAACAACATTAAATTGCTGCATCTGTTGTCAATTTTAACTAATATAAGTTATAATGTCACTTCTAAGACCTAATTGGTCAAAGACTGAACAATTGAATACAAGAGACCATGGTTAAGTTTGCAGCAACAGCAACGAAACACTGACCTACATACACAAAGAGCCTTCCGCATATCTCCAGATGCAGCTGCAACTTTCTGTTAAATTTCAAGCTGTCAGTATCTATTGATAGTAAATCAATTGAAGATGGGAAAAGGCTTTCAATAGAAGAGGTCAGATCATATAACTCACTCTGGCACAAAGTTCTAAAGCTTGCTGCTGGAAGACAATATATGGAAGTACCTATGAGAGTGTAAAGTCATTAAAACTCAATAAGATCATATTAGAAGTATGTCTACAAAGAAAAAGTGGAATGTAAAAATTACCAGGAGCCTCTCTTGAAGTATTGACAAGATTTGATCTTTAGAGTAGGCACGGAAGGTTACAACCATAGGCTTGCCTAACAGAGAAGTGGTAGCATAACTAATTAGTATTACCTCCAAAACAACCAACCATCCATATTGCATCATTGCAACTAGCCACTACTACAGAAAGGAACTAAAGCATTGCTTGGAGTTAATATCAGCAGAGAAAAACAATAAACAGAAAAATTCAGAAAATAATAAACTAGTAAGTAATAAGGAGAAAATCCATAACCCCCAGGTTCATGTATGATGGATGCTAAATACTGCACTACTTCAAAATGCTTTTATTTTTAACTCTGTTCCTTAGGTGGCAAACCAGAAAGATACTGGATGACCATCCACCATTTTATAGTTGAACAATAATCAGGAAAAGATAAAGTTATAAGGCAAGCTTCAAGAATCTCAAAGAAACAAGAACTGCTACCACAAGATAATTTAATAATACCAAGCTTAATGTCATTTTTGACCACTGTAACGCAAGTGAGGAGCTCACAATTCAATGACTGAAGTCTTGGAAGAAACCGATCAGCTAGGTCAATAGAATTTGCAATTCCTGCAAAAAAAAAAAAAACAGAACAAGAATAAAATCCATGAGCGAATAACAGCATGAATCAAGACAAATAAGGAGGGAAAAAAACACTGGCAATCAAGACAATTACATAGAAATGAGCAGATTTATAATGACATAGTTGCAATGAATATACCTATCAATATACATCTGGAGAATGGAAAAGTTGTAAGCATGAAAAGATCATGAAGCACTGCCCTGTCCTTCGTAATCAAATAATCCAACTCATCAGCAATAATCAACCTGCAAAAATTCATAATTTTTTTATCAAGGAAAAATGGAAGAGGAAAATAAAGATGATTCAAGCTAGTGAGGGAAAATTTCTTACATCATCTTTGAGCCAGCTCGTGCCTGGTTATTAGAATACAGTTTCTGTAGATGTTGTAAAGGTGATGTCGAGCCCATAGTTTTCTTCCTTGGTTGGTGCTTGCCAAGAATCTGTCAAGGTGATTATCAGGTAAATCTGTGCAGAATTCAAAGGTTCAATCTTGATAAAGTCTGAATAACAATACCTTACTAAAAATCTCAGATGTGTTTGCTAAAGAAGTACAATTCAGTGCTAATACTTCAAGTGGCTGCAAATCTTCCTGCTACAAAAAAGACAAAAGAAAGTAAATAATTGAAAATGATAACCCATTTCAATTACATTCTAAGAGGTGAAGGGATAATAAGCAATGAACCAACCTTTGTTGCCCAATCAATAACTTGCTGTTTTACTTTATCCATTGATAATGATTTCCCTGTCCCAGGACATCCACATGCATACAAACTCCCAGCTTTCTCTTGTTCTATACATGCCTTGCAAAACTCTAAAACCCTTTTCTGTTCATCTTCTCTGCACACAATAGTTGATGGAGCTGTTGAAACATGCAGTGCCTCCTTCACGGCCCTCATATGCTCAACATCTTAAAAATAGACAAAACCAACTCAATATTAGCAGTGATTGCTTAAAAGTTAAAATTAAAAAGCAGAGAGAGAGAAAGAATCATAGAATTACCTCTCGGATTCCAATTCTTCTTCACTGGTTTTTCACTAAAATCTTCCTTAATACCCTGTAAATAAATAAAATTAAGCAATATTAACAACCAATTAAATATTATCCATTCTTTTGTATAACATGTATTTCATCAAACAATAGAAAGAGTTAATTGATAAAAAATAATTAAATTTCCTATTACTTACATTTTACTCAATGATCCCAAAAATAATAACAAATGTTAAAAGTGATTTAAACAATAGCTACCAAAAAATAAACAAAGCAGTAAAACTTGTATCGTAACAGCTCACGTTTGCAGGGCTGTTTGGGCTCGAATTCAAGCGACGGCGAGGCGATTTAAGTTTCATAGGCGTCGACACCGGACTCTCTCTCGCCGCGGCTGCATCGGATCTTAACCTCCGTTTCTGAGGAATACAACAGCCGTTGGATCCAGCGATGTCGCCGCTCTTGTCAGACTTGATGGCGGCTACGATCTCCTTGAAGGAAGACGAGTTTCGATCAGCAATTGCAGGCATTGTTGGATTAAATCTTCGATCGGTTGGAGAAATTGGGAACAAAATTTAGGAGTTTCGATTGATGAGAGGGCGAGAAATATTGGAGGTATATAAAAGAAAAACATAATTAAAACAAAGAATGAAAATGAAGAGCGGGGAAATGCTTTTCGCGGGAAAATGTAACCGTAGCATTTTCGTCTCCCGCCTTCTATTCGGTTATTTTTGCCGCCCCCCCGGTTAATTACTCTGTTTGTAAAATGGGCTTAGCCCAATAATGTCCTATGGGTCCGAAACGGAGATCTTAGTAGGCTAAACTTATTTACTCAATTAAGGACACTCTCGTTCACCCTACAAGCAAACACTGGCCCAACAGAAAATGATACCATCAAAATAAAAATTAGCTGAGCTTTTATTTAGTTGATATTTTTAAGCATTAACTCTGAAGAGACTCGTGTACTATATTGGTTTATTTAATTTATTTTCCTTTTTACGTGACATGTGATTTACTTAATTAAAATAGACACATGACAAAACTAAAATTTAGATTCGTCGATTGTCTATTGGCCGGTGCCAGAATCACAAGGAAAATCATGTTCCGATTCATCTCTTTCTCTTCTTTTTTTTTTAGTTGCAGTAATTTTCTAAAAATCTCTTTTTTTCAAGAAAAAAAATGTTAGTATTAAAGCTTTAATTGATAAAAATCAGCATGTTAGACTTAATTACCAATGGGAACCAACCTGCCACATTCCTATCCATCAATTAGGTAAAATTTAAATTTAAAACCATAATCGGAAGTTAATTCAAGTTCTCTTGTCGGTATTGAGCATGACAGTCCAAAAAGGGACTACTCCAAAATAACGAAGTAATCACGTAATAAACTTTTGTCCTCTACTAAGCATGCAAACACGACAAATGTTCTTGCCGAAACTCTAGATGAGGCTTGTTGAGCACATACATACGTATTCTTTGTGCACTATTTATAGCAAAGAATTTTGTCACAAAGCCATTAATCGTGTGGTGTATTTAGTATACAAGCATGCATTTTTCATGTGACACATTCATACGCGTACTCATATATATAATAAAACATTTATAAATTAATCACTTCAATTAAATTATATTTTTAGTCAATCTTAACTTAAGATTAACATGGTAAATTAATAATTCACTAAATTTGTAAGATAATAGATTTAAAAAAAAAACACATAGATCCCACTTGATATATAAACTAATAATCTCCTATACATCAAAATTTTATATATATATATATATATAATATATAATTCAATTAGGAAGCTTTTGTAAAATATAATTCTAAAATTTTATTATTTGTTTCTCATTGAAATAAATATCTCTTTGCACCTCATTTCTAATTTTTCTTAATACACTAACAAGTTCTTGTATAGTGTTCTCGTATTGTAAGAGAAAACTATGCAATGTTATTTTTTGTTTTGAGTGCACCTTTGCGTGAAACAGATTTGAGTACAGAACAATCTTTTTTGTTATTTCTCATGAAGTTTTCAATAATTTACTCATTACGAATAATGATAATTCGTAATTTAGTAATTAAATAATATTCATATAATTATAATATATAATACATGTATTAAATTCAATGTTTTGAAAAAATATATATATACCTTGACAAATTAAATTTTTATTAATTAATATATAAATTAATAAATTATTAATGTATCAATTAAATAATATCTCAATTAATTAATAAATTTTATGATCTCAATCATATTAATTTATAGAAATTTTACTATATACACTTGTTTATTTTTTATTATAATATTTAAAAAATTAAAATATTTTAATAGACTAAAATGATGTGTACTATATATATATATATTTGAAAGGGATTTTTTTTTCAAGAAAAAAAATTTAAAATCCTGTGGAGTTCATAAAACCATTAATGATATGAATTCAACTGTAGGACTTGTCAAAAGTTCAACGTATTTGCGGCTGTCAATTGAAAGTTGGTCATCTCTCCCATGGTGTGAATGTAGAATCACATATTTAACTTGAAACCGATAGTTCGTATAAATCTAAAACTTCAACATTATATTCATGATCAACAGCCTTTGAAACACTTTGGGATTTATATTTTGTATGGACTTGAATGCCCCTTCAATGGTATATGATGAATTAATTGGAATCACTTCGAGTGAGTCTCAAATGGACCCCTTGTAGGGACATAGTCGCCGAAAGTGACCCCTTCCTTGTCGAAAATGACCTATTACTTGTAAAGATATTTTCAGCTGCCATATTACCAAAATATCCATTTCCTTTCCTTCCCACAATTAATATTCGGAGTTTTTCTCATAATTACCAGCTGTGCAATCATCGTGTCCCATACCCACAACCAAATCTAAAAGTGAAAAAATGGAAAGCAAATTAAGTTGATGCATCCTCACATTTTATGTATGTGGCTTATGTTTCAAGTCAATCCATGACATAATTACCTTTCTTAATTAATATACGGTGAATAATATCTCATGTTGTATATTCAAGTCACGTAAAAGTGAAATATGAGATTAGACATATTATAATATTTCATGTTACTATAATAAATTTAACTTAATACAATATAGTTTTAAAATGTGCTACTAAAAATATTTTTAATAACACTTTTTTAATATTTTTTAAAATTTTTTGTAGATCTAATTTTACTATATAAATTTTTAAATGCATTATGAATAAAATGCAATGATAGAAATTACATATACTAGCAAAAATTGCACTTTTTTATATTGTATTAAAGGTGTAAATGTGAAGCTAAAAATTTAAATAGCTACATTTTTTAAAATTTTATTATATAAAAAACTATATCGTTTAAAGAAATGTGATTAAAATTCAATTTTTTATAGTATACTACATATTCTTGTTTTTTTAATTAATTTTTGAATTTATTATTGATTAGTTTTAAGAAGGATATTTCTCTTGCTACCTAGTTGTAATTATTATTTATTTTTTATTTAATAACGCTGCATATTAATAATTAACCAACAAATTTGCATGTGGAGGTGTTTTAGTCATTTTGGGCTGAAAATGAAAAAAAAAAAGAAAAAAGAAAAGACATGGAGAGAAAGAAAGTTGGAACTATCAATTTCTTCTTTTTATCGGGAGGGAGAGGAAGCGACGAAGACTATGCAGATGATGAAGGGATAAGGAGATTGGCATGGCATTGGCGTCTACATGTCCCTGTCCGATCTTGGAACCCATGTGGAAATCGAAGGCCCCGCCCCCCTATTGGCAAAGTTTTCCGTCTGTTTGGGCTAAAGATTCTCCTCATGTGAACAACCGAGTCTCGACGATGTATCTAGCTAGCTATGCATCCCATATCTTCTCTTCCTCCTTTGCTTATATAAATGGCTAAACCAACGAATGTCCATCGTGTTCATGCTCTTTATCTTCAAAGATTTTTAGCTATTACTTGATAAAAATAATTTCAAAACCCTTAGCTGTCAAGAGGTCCATACCTAAACAACAATTTTGAAGGAATCTTTGAGAAACAAAAATATTTCTATATGCTTTGTGGAAATTAAAGATGAAAGTTTTTTTTTCTCTTTCATTTGAGGGATGAAAATTTCTTTCTAAAAGATAAGAAGGTTTGAGAAATATGCGTTTTAGATTGACTCGTTTGCATATCCTCCTCAACATGTATAAACACCACAAACAAATCAACACCTTTTCAGAAGATAGCTCTTATGTTCAAATATGTATATTTTTTAATTTTTCTTCACAAAATAAAATCTTCAAATATGTGTACAAAAATCTATTTGTGATTCCAAATGTTAGAAAAGAATTTTCATGATATGACAATAATAGGATATACAAATCCAACTAGTCTGCTCTTATCTTGTTCATATATTGATTGTGAGAGAGTGAACGGTCGCAGCAGTCTTAAGCCTGTAGACCTCGACATTCCTGTAATTTCAATCACCATCAATATATGATAAAATGCTTTCCAAATAGAAGGTTATATAAGTTTGGATTTATTAATTTAATTTTTTATATCCTTTTGAATACAACTTAAAGCCTAAAGATTAATTTAGAACCTATCTCTCCCCTTAATCTTGTTAATTCTATCAAATTAAAAGCGGAGAAAAACAGTAGGCTATAATTTCAAACATGGAATTTATATATATATATACATAAACAAGAAAATGATAATATACAGACTTCCATGTCAAATAAATTATGAAATAAAATATATTTAAGTGCATTTGTTTGAGGAGCCACGTATAAAACATAGAGTAACGCTGGAAAACATATACCATTCTCCATTTATTTTATAATTAAATTATTTTGTAAAATAAAACAAAATTCGTAGTAAAATGTGAAATCATATTAATATTTAATTAAAATTGACTAAATATCCAAAAGTAAAACGATCAAATTAAGTAAGGCCAATACACATGCAAGGCATATATATATAAACACATTAAAAAAGCCTATATATCTTAGTTAATTAGAAATTACACATGGCACGTGCAACATTCTTAGGATTTTGGTTCGAAAAGTGATGGAGGATCAAACGGGTAGCTTGGGATCAGTTGAGGAGAGCAGCACATGCATATGTACGTACCATGTGGTCTCTGTAGCCTTATTCACACATCAAAATTGGAAAGCAAATGACAAGCTGTCTGTCTGAGTGCCACAAAGTGAAATTTTGCGTATAAAAGACAGCATGCATTTTCCTTCTTTTTAAAGACTAATATACACGTTGCTGGTACTTCATACCATTCTTATAACTTCATAAAGCCAGTTTGGGGTTCTCTGGTCCGGACCACAATTTTGACATATACCACCAAACAATGCCCTAATCAATGGAGTGTCTATTTATTTGTGGATATTTTGACATCAGCCATCCATCTAGGCATTGTTGTAGCATCGGGGCTTTAGCTTTTAGGGTGACCACTGTTTGTAGTGATCATGGAAGTTAATTGTTGCCATTATAGTTCCGCAGAACATGAATGAGGATTAAAAGAGATTCCTCATCGCAGAGAGATAATGTTTGGTTTGGTTAGTGTTTCCTTTCTCTTGATGAGAAGATGATATCTATGGCTTACCAACTCAATGGACTCGTCCTCAGTTGGGTGTATTATGTTACAATAACTCCCGTTCAAGCATGATTACTTTTGGAGGGCGTGGTAGTAATGGCCGGTTTTCTTTTGGATTATGGTTTTGTCATATCCTTATTGGCTCTTCTTTTAGCTTCTGTTCCTACTCCACACTGAATGGAAAACGCAGTAACAGCATGTCAGAGCATTACATGCTTCGATCATTACTGCTTGTCTTCTTCTTCTGCCCTTTTTTCCATTTCCTGCCACTTAAATGTTGGATCAAGTTCGCATTTTCACCCTCGTCCAGGGTACAGTTCCAAAGTGGTTGTCCCTAATTAACGCAGTAACAACTGCGAAGACAAAGAATTGCACTTCGACGATATGTACTCCTTCAGAAGAAATAAAAGCATGCAAAATCTGTTGATCATAATTCAGTATAAAGAACAAAGTGTACATTGGACTAATGCTTCTACACTGGCCCATTCTTGATTAACTGTTAGCCATTGCTGGCAAGTTGTAGCCACCCTCCCTCCCCACATCCTGGTCATTAACATTTTCAGGCAGATGGAGATTCCATTAATGGTTCTACACTTGATTGAAAAATTATTGTGATGAGCTTTAAATGCTTGATTGAAAGTGAAGAGAGAGGGATAGATATAGCTAGATTGATGGAGTGAGATGTTGTGTTAACGTGTTCCATCGCATTCCACGCTTCCAGTACTTTTCTACCTGTTTCTTTCCAATTTCTCTGTTTCTTCATTGGTCCTTTCTTCTTCCAATGTCTTCTAAAATAGCATCTAATTTGGCCTTTTCCCTTATCACAGGTCTTGTTTGTCTGACATGATCGGTGGCCTCCTTTCATCTAATCACTTCCTCTGTGATCAGTGCCGTTCACTGTTTCTTTGATAGACGATGATTATGGTTTAATTTTTTGCGGCTCAAAATGCGCAACCTGTCTACATTCTTTGGTGAATGAATCGAGCTGCTGTATCAATGCTGTAATTTACTAACACAACTTGGAAGAAAAGGTGCTGAAGGCAGCTAAATGTACTTTTCATGGCTAGACAGTGCCATATGCTGAAAACCCTAATTAAAAAGATGATGCCACCGTAATTTAACTCAAATCGCAAAAACCATCTTGAAATTGAGCAATGCAGATTAAAAGGAAGAAACTTGGTGTAAAGGGTCATGATTGCCATGGATAAACACCACTTTGCGTATAGTTGAGGCTTTGAAAATGCAACAAAAGCTCATCAAGTTGGTGATAATTTCGGCTGGACCCCATAAATTTCCTGTCAAAAAATTTCCAATGCTTAGACTTGTATTGATTTGATGCAGCGATGAATTTGATACCGTTACCCTGCAAATCCAAACAAACAGATTGGTTTATGGGGGTTCTAAAAAAAATCTGGAGTCTTGAGAGTGGAGAAAAACAGTGAGGACTGGAGCTAGCCAGGCTGTCTGAATGGTGGGCTCCTGCCCGGCCATATTCATGGCGTGGAATGATTGTCTTCTCTCTATGGCACAGTGCCAACGAACCGCTTTGAGCCTTCTGGGGCCAGCTTGGTTCTACAACTTGCAACCAGTAAACAATCCCCCCTTTGCTCCACGGTTCATATCACAGCCCTATTACTTTAACTTAATTATTGAAACAAATTTTCATCAACGGATGCTAGACTTCCATGGTTAGCTATGAATTTCATCAATCCATCATAGGTTATAAAATAATCTTTCACTTGGTGTGGATTAGATTGCAATGCCAATGTGGACATGGCTAAGTATCCTTGTCGTACTTGCTTTTTATCCCCTTCAATCATGCTAAAAGAAACTTAATCCGAAGTCAAAAAGATTTTTTCAGAAAAAGGGAATCACAACCTTAAAAATATATTCTAACATAGGATTGGGGGTAATGATCAAAATCACGATGGACCACTCAATATTTATGAGTATTCATACCCGAAAAACTCTCTTTAACGAACGTGCCTGAAATAGTCGGAGCTAAATAAAGATATCGTAAATTAATAAAAATAATATCGATACGGTCAGGTACTAGAAAGGACGAGAATATGATAGAAAACCCATCAAGTGGAAATGGAAAAGACAATAAAAAAAATACTAAAATTAGAAGGCATGTTAAAGAATCAATATCAACCCTTCGATAGATCTCCAAAGTGAATTATCAGCCGTTGATCTTCTACGCTGTCATCCTCTACACTTTGCCTTCCTCATTCTGCTGATGTAATCGTCAAGCAAGTAGCCTCACCACAGCTCTCTCTCTCTCTCGAGCTAATTACATTGTGGACCGTCGATTCCTCATCACCTTCTTGGCTAGACTTCCTCAACTAGATGTTTTATTTTTTTCTATTTTTGTCCTTTTTCAAAAATTAAATATTGGTGAATTTTTTTAATAAACAGAAGGAAAGTGACGGCTGAGAAATTTCCTTCTCTTTTCTAGTTTTTTGAAAAGAGGAACAAAATAGACGAGGAGAATAAGTAAGGGACAGCATGTTACATGTTTATTGTTTGATGAATTACAAGGATATTATATTTTAATAATTACCCTTGATATAACATAATATAAAATTCAATTAACAATTGTCTTGCACTTTGAGACAAAATTGAGCACATGCCATTTTATGTTTCAATTTACGAAAGCATCCTTTCCCCCATTTTCCATTTTTGTCGGGAGAGGAGAGCTAGTTTAGAAACTAATTAAAACTTCATTATGTATAATGTTTGATAAATTTATTAAGAGTTAGATCATGTCCGGTACTACTTTTTTAAGGATAATTATGTCTATATTGGCTGAAATCATTTGGACGTAAATTTTATTAGTAAGGTCAAATTTAGGAGTTTCACATAACTACGTAACGATTTTGATAAGTTTTAAATAATATATATTATATTTTATAAAATTTTAAATTATTAAAAATATTTAATTTTTTTAATTATAAATTTTTATATTTTTATTTTGAATCAAATAAACTTTTATGATTAATGATTGTTACTTGTTACTTTAATGATACATGATGTTAACGTGATAAGTTGATACATTATAATAAATAGTTACATGACATGATAATACGATCATGTGATGTTATTCATTATTCATATCAACATTACATGGACATCAAATAACAAATGGTCAAATTTCAAAGTTTCACATAAATACGAAACAATTTTAATAAGTTTTAAATATTAGATATATTATTTAAAAATTTTAAATAAATTTTAAATTTTCAATTACATTTAATCAAATCCGTATACTTTTATTTTGGATCAAAAAATTTTTTGTTACTAATAGTTGCCACTTATCATTCTTATATCACATGCTGCTAACACATTCAATTGACAAATCATGATAAATAGTAATATAACATAATGATATGATCACATGATATTTTTTATCATTAATGTCAGCTCTATGTGAGTATAAAATGATAAATAATATTTTAACTAATGATAATAAAAATTTAGTTAGTTTAAAATAAATAATAAAATTTGGTTGAATGTTATAAAAGATAAGTATGCTTAAATATTACTAGTATTATTTAGTAAGAAAAATGCTGAAAAATAGCTGGTTATTCCTTTCAAGCTGTTTCAAAGTGGTTAAACGCTTGCAAATTTGCAAATGAATTACATAGAAAACGAATTTTATTTATGGAAAACATGCTTAAAATTCTTGATTTAGAGATATATACATTTCATTGACTTAAATTTTAATACATAAACTAACTATTCCTTTCCCATATTGAAAGCGGTTAAGGTCATCTTTGATATTTAAATGAAAAGATTAAAACCTACCCTTTCTTTTGTTCGTTTCTTAATAATCTAAGTAATTTATTCGTCATCTGTTAAGTTACGACTTAAATATTATTTTCGTCTTTTCTATTTCAAAATTATAATTTATGTAAAAATCTCATTTTATTAATTTATTCGATAATTTGTTAGTTAACAATTGTTTGTTTCACATTTTTATTTACATAATGAGTGTGTAAAAACCATAGAAATTCCATTACTGAATTGATATATGCAGTTATAAGCAAAACGGGTTTGATAATTTGGTGCAAATGGGGTTTAGATAAAATTTAAGAAATCAGTAAAATTGACTTCAAGGAGAGTCTTTCAATAGACGTTATCTTTAAGATTTATTTTGTCTCCATCACTTGGTATGCAAAATGAGAATAATGCAAATAGCTTTAGGGATACAATGAAGTCAATGTTTAATTTCATTTCGCACTTTACGAGAATATACCGTTAGATACACCTGAGAGTTTGTAAAATTATTCGGTTTTAGACCCTACTTTCTGTAGCAAATAGATTATAGAGAATTTGGATACTTTTGTAGTTGATGAAAATTTAAGTGTTTATGTTAATAGAACATAATATTTTTTTTACTTTTGATTTTTTTGTTTTTGTTTTATTTTTGGTTTGATGTGTCAAAATAATTGGTAACAAGCACTTTATATAAGCTTACAAGTGTCTATTATTTAAGGACACAATCCTTTAATGAATATATCATTTTGTGTAAAAGATATATTTATATTTTACAATATATAACTTTTGGATAAATGTATTGTTTTAATAATTATTTTATGATAAAAACTATTCATTTCATAAAGTATAATATTTGAGTTATAATTTAAAATAATAATTTTTAATATTTAAACTTTTGAGTCATGATGTTTTTTTAATTTGTCTCATAACTTTTAGATATAATTTTATCAAAAAATATAACTATTTACATAAAAACTTATTTATAATCTAATAGTCACGTTATGTCACTTTCTATAATATAACTTTTGATCTAAAATAATTTTTCATCAGTGATATAATTTTTAATTTTAAAAATACACCGACGTGATATCCTCCAAACAAAAGGTAAGAAATAGACACGTGCTGAGAAAGCAACAGCAGAAGGTCGGTAGGAAATGGGGGATGATCACGGTTTTTCTGATCTCTCTGCAAACAAAGTTTCACACAAGGTAACGGTGGTGTGCAAACGTGGTCCATATAAAACGGAACCAGATCACCTCCATCTGGTCCGTGAAACGAGCCGCGTAGAAATGAAATATTGAAAACCACAAAAAAAATCTCATTTGGGTCTCTACGACCCGTTTCATTGGTCTCTTTCATATCCGGTTCCGACTTAGACATGTCTGAACCAAAGAAAGAAAAATGGGAAAAATTAAAAACAAAACAACAAGAGGAAAATAAAAATCTCAACAAACGCGAACTTAACCAACCGGTAACCGGATCTCCCTGTGGAATGCATTTTGATGCTGTTTATATACACAACTGGATTCTGACGCCGTTTTAACCGGCTTAGACTGTTAGATTTTTTTTAAAAAATTTTTATTTTATTTTCGTTCTTTCTTTTTCAATACATTTTGCAAGGGCTAAAGGGCTTGTTGTATATTTAAGGAACGCTTGGAGCTCTCTTATTTTTCTGATAAGCTTCGCTGTCGAGCTTCGCCGGAGCTTTCAACAGGGCGGCAAAAAAAAAATTTTTTTTTTTTCATTCGTTAGTTTCCATCGAAGTCTGAACAAAAGAAATTTAAAGTAAGTTACTTCACTACCAATTCCTTGAAAATGGTTTAATATTTTTCTAGGAATCTCGAATTTCATCGGTTCTCGTGTTTCTAGATCCGTTTTTCATGGTAGCAAATGTGCTTTATAGATCCCAGTTTCTCGCTTTTTTGAGGAATTCTTTCTTTTTTCAGAGTATTGTTTCCGTTTGTTGACTTACAGGAATTTTTTTTTGGGTTCAGGGGAGAGTGAATTCAAAGAAAGGCAGGCTTTTTATTTTCCAGGATCTCAGTAAAGGATAAAGCTTTGAGTGAGAAGATTTCCAGCTAGCTTTTCAGTTTGTAAAGGCTCTGTTTGGCAGCGCCTTTCGAGAAGCCTAATTTCACCACCAAGCTTGAACAAATGGTAGTGAAAGTAGCAGCAACGGCGTGTTTGCAATGGTCACAGCCAATTCTTCCTCAATCTCCACCTTCCTCTCAAGCTTTAGCTTCAGCAATCTCTTCACCTTCCCTTCCCAAACGCTGCCGTAGTGATGGTGCTCTTATTTTCAAGTCAGTTCAAAGACTGAACCGGTCGGCTCTGTTCGGTTCCCACTCCACCAATATTCAACGGTCCCGATCTTGCGAGTTTCTCAAATCAGGATCCCGAACTTTAAGAAAAGCTTGCAGCGCTAGTTTAGATGCCTTTTCGGATGAAGAATTTTCAAAAAAAATTCAAGAATTGGCTCTCAGATTCCAGTTGTCAGACGACGATGGTGACACCAACAGCAAAAATACCCGAAATTCTTTAGATTCAGGAAGGGAGACGGGAGCCGTTTCTGATTCCAAAACCGATTCTTTGAAATTCAACGACCAACCGTCATGGTTAGAAAGAGGAGAAGAAATAATTCCATCAAGCATCGAACGTAAAGCCAACAGTGTTGATCTTCCGCTTTCGCTTCGAATTATAAAGAGAAAATTGCAATGGCAAGAAGGGTTTCGAGAAGCAGGGGAATCGGCTTATTGCTCAATGAAAAAGGCGTTTTCTTCAATGGTTTTTATAATCCGCGAGCTTCAGAGTTACACTTTACAAATGCGAGAGCTTTTGTTTTATGAAGATTTGCAAGGGATTCTTGTTAGAGTTCAGAAAGAGATGCACGCGTCGTTCGTTTGGTTGTTTCAACAGGTTTTTTCTCATACACCGACTTTGATGGTTTACGTGATGATCCTGTTGGCAAATTTTTCGGTTTATTCCATGGGAAGCAACGCTGCTATAGCAGCAGCAGCAGCGAATCCCGCACCTGGGTGTATTGTTTCTGTGGTTGAGGTTCAAGATCAGAAGAATCAAAAGTTTGATTCTTCCTCAATAAAATCATTTTCAGTGACGTCATCAAGTGGAAAAACCACTTCGATTGGCGGAAACAACGGCGGTGGTGGAAAAGTTAGGCCCGTTGCTAGTGGCACAGACGGTGACGGGTGCTTTGATGGATCAGACCAGTTCAGGACCATTGTTCCTGACGGAGCTTCCCAATTATCATCTCCAGGAACTACAGGGGAAGCGCAAACGGAGTCAACGTCAGGGCAAGTAACTAGAGAAGAAGAGCTAAGTCTTTGGAACTCAATCGTTGATGAAGCTTCAAAAATGCAAGCTTCATTTGGAGATGAATCGCTCGATCGTGAAACAATTCAGAGATTTATTTCGCCTGTTATAGCAAAGATCGAACCGGATGGTGATTATGAAGATTATTTCAGAACTGAGCTTCTGTACCAAACAGGGTTGTCACAAGAGCCTAACAACCCTCTCCTTCTTGCCAATTATGCTCAGTTTCTCTACCTTGTTGCACATGATTATGACAGGTACAAAATCTTCACCATCTTTTCATTCAATTTCCTTTTATGCTCTTTTTTGAGTTGGCTCTCACTTCATCATAGTTAGCATACTATTTTAAGTTCTTATAACATATTCGGTGTGTCTAGATTCATGGTGAAAGTAAATACGGAGTCAAGCACTGAGCTGGTTCAGCTGAAGCAGGAAGTGCTGTAATATCTATTTCTTGGCTTTTTGTTTCCGACTGCGCGGAAATAATTTGTTTATTAAAAAAAATGTTATCAACCTTGTCGTTTTGCCCATGCTTTGGGATGGGATTGTCTTCAATCTCTGATGCAGAGCAAACGTGTGGTGCAACTTGATAGGTGTCCCGTCCATGGTAAATATGAAAATATCCCCATATGCCACCTTTTGCGCGTGATCTTCACGTGCCTAACAGGAAAATATCCCCTCGCATGCTAACAGCCTTAGACCTATATGAATTAGTTGTTGAATATTGGACTTTTGACTAGGAAGATCTTTGCAGTGTATACGTAACTGTGAGTCGATCATCACTTCAGATGATGGACATTACAGCTGTTTGACTAAGGGTTTTGTTTTGTTTTGTGGTTTTTGTTGCGCGTAAACAGAGCCGAAGTGTACTTCAAGAAAGCAATAACGGTGGAACCAGCAGACGCGGAAGCATACAGTAAATACGCGAGCTTTCTATGGAGAGTTAGGAATGATTTGTGGGCAGCCGAGGAAACTTTCTTGGATGCAATTTCTGCAGATCCTAGTAACTCTTATTACGCCGCAAACTATGCTCATTTCCTATGGAATACTGGTGGAGAGGACACTTGTTTCCCTCTAAGCTCTCCAGACACTACCCAAGAAGCTTAAAAACCCTCTAAAAAACACAAACAAAAAGAAGAAGATAGACGTCAGAAACATAACCCACCAGAGCAAAAATCATTTGGCTACCGCCCCTCCTTTGTTTTTTCCCTTCTCTTCTGGAATTTGTTTACGAAATAAGGAAAAATGAAAAAAAGAAATAAGCAACCAAAGTAAAGGAGAGAAAAAGAATTTTCTTGTCTTTGAAACTTGTGTTATATTCTTTAATCCTAGTATTTCCATTTTAAGTGGTGGTGAGGCAACTCGGAGAGGGTGGGTTATTGGAGGTGTTTCGGAAGCAGGGTTTCACGCAAGGAATACGGGGAAAATGCATGGAAGGTGGCGACAGTTGGAAACTTGTTAAGCGCTGTGCGTGTCCTCGGCAGGAGCAGGCTGGTACTTGAGAACTACACACGTCAGGTGGAGTTTGGAGGAGGGATGAAGCTTTGATAAGCTTAGCTTTTTTGGCCTTTCTTTTTCTTGGCCTTTTTTGGCACAGGTCAAAATCATTGGTCTTCTTATTGGTTTACACCAGACCACATAACGAATTTGTACTTAGTTACCTTTTTTTTTTTGTTAATACAAGAACCATTTTATTTTTTTTTCATTTCTTTTATTTTAAATAAAAAAATTCGATTATAACAATATTTGTCAAATATGCTAAAAGGAGCACGTGGTTCTTTTTGAGGTGCTATTACTTGCAAATCACTGTTCGTTTATGATGAAATCATGCCTCCCTTTTATGTAGTTGCTTAGCTTTTTAGTCACCTCCTTTATACATATTTTGCTTGCCACTTTAAGTCCATATTGGACTACAGTGTAATATATTTTGCGAGCTGAACGTCGATTAGTTAATTAATATCTAAATAAATGAGCAAGTTGTTTTGAGTGGCTGGTACTAGAGAATAATTGCAGTAGGAACTGATTCCTTCTGTCTGATTAGCGATCTTTCATACTTTTTGCAAGTGTAATTATTTAAAGGGCACCGGCCCTTGAGCAGTTGATTAGACCTTGACTAGAAAGATTTACTCATTTTGGTTGGTGCAGCAGAAGCTGCAAGAACAAATAGTAAGAGCTTCATGCTAAGCACAAGATGAATTGGATTGTGCTACTGACCAAGAGTAGGTACGCCATGCTTACCAGATTCAACCACAGCTATTTCGTACAAAAATTTGGAAACTTTCGAGGTAAAAAAGGTACAAGAATTCTGCACACGAGCTTCACGGGATGCTGCAGTGGAAGTCACTACACCGACAGAATTGTTACAATACTCAAATATTGTTTACTACTTTAGAATCAAAATTGCTTTGCAGAGTCCTCCCAGCTACTCTCTGCTGCTTTTCGTTCATAGATTTTCTCCGTCTGATCGAAAGCTTGCTACCATTATTAGCAGATGGCCATAATACTTAGTCTATTCCATTTACATGCACGGTAGCCCTTCTTTGATCAAACGCTCGTCGTATTGAAAGCTGCCATCGGTCGTTGCTTTTTGAAGTTTTTTCCTTTTGTCAAGCAGGCAACCAAATGAATGGCTCCAGAAAATTACGAAAGTTTTTCTCGAACCCACGACCAAACTAATCGAGTTGATTGAAAGAGATTATGTCCAATATATCGGCCATGCACATGCAAATGTTCATACAATGTTACTCCAATTACTATTGGGGCTGTAATCTTCTCCTTGTCCTTTTTCATTGATTAATTATAGAAGTATAGAAGAGGGGGAAAGAACTCGACCTTTTCCTTTTGACCTTTTTTGGCTTCGGATGTATTAATATGAACGAACATCGCACTAATAAACCCATTCTTCTGAGCACATGGGGGCTGATGCAGTGTACATTATGGCGCTCCTACCTTTTCCTCTCACAACGCTTCTAGGGATTGAGGTTTGGCCAAAGCAGAAAATGACGGGCTATTCACGTGAAGGGATGGTGATGTTAAGCTACTCCCCATATCTCTCCTTTTTTACTACCGCCCCACGCCATTGCCAACTAACCTATATTAATATCTCCCTCTGTTTATTTTCTTTTCTTATTTCATTAATTAATTATACCAAACCTAAAGAAAAAGAGAAAATTAAAAGCTGAGTTGAATCTTTAGCTTTGAATAGTAAAACGAACAAATATATATACATAAATCTAAATAATTTTGTAACGTGACTGGGTTGACTATTTGCCACCTTCTTTTTTTCTTTTGCAATTTGTATGAATATATAATATAGAATAGAAATTTAAAATAACTTGGTCTCTCATTGATCTAGTGAATTTTTTTTTTTCTTTTTCAAATGAAATTGAGGACTCACACTAGTAAAAAACAGGCTTTTTCAGATAAAATATTTCTTTGAAAAAGCTCAAATTTTCGTTGGAATCCCTCCTCTCTCTAACTCTTGAATTCCTTCAATGTAACAAGAAAACTAAAAGAGGGACTAAACTTGAACTGGGGTTCTGTTCTCTAATTATTTCACCTCCAAAACACTTTGCTGTGGTAAAAAGAAAAATTGACAGTTTATTTGTTTATTCTTTACCATTAGTATCTATTCAAACTATGTATTAATTTTTCTCCCTCTCGCTCTAAAATTATCCAAGGTAATGTTAGATTCTAAGATCTTTAAGCAAAAACACAAGCTCACCATCTAACTAGAGTTAGGCCAATCACATTTTTCCCTTTTCAGCTAAGTCTATTACAGAAAATAAATTGAAACAAAAAGAAAACTAGGAAGGATTTTGATAACCATGGGCTTCTTAATAAACTCAGCCCATTTAATATGGGTTTCTTTTCACTAATTTGAGGAGGGCAGAGTGGGCTAAGTTTTGTAATAAATTGTAGGCTTTTACCCCGAGCTCTGAAGCCCATTACTTGTCTGGGTCGGCCTCTCTTAATGCTTAATTTGCTACATTGAGCTTTTGGATAGAAGACCAATATTTTTAAATTGGTCGAATTTATACTCTTGCCTCAAGCAAACACTTTATCCTTTTAATCTTATTTATTTATTTATTTCAATTTTGGATAAGAAAATCATAAATAAATACAAATAAATAGAAAAAGGACAAATTCTACTTACATCGCTTGTGGTTTTAACTTTTCTCTTATAACACTCCCATTTTTTTTCCAATTAACATCCTGTGGATAAATTTTATTTTTATAAGAGATTAAAATGTAAATTTTGTCTTAGTAAAATTTTTAAAAAATACTCTTAAATGTAAAAAAATAGGCTAATTTTTGAACTAAGAGAATTTTGATAAATTTTAAAAATAAAATTAACAGTTTAACTTTTATGGGAACAAAAATTATTTATAGGGTGCTAATTGAGGAAGAAGATATCCATAGAATATTAATAGAAAAAAAAAATTATAAGATGCTATGTGAGAAAGTTAATATCACAAAAGGTGTAGTTGAAGTTCGTAAAAAAAAAAGGAAAATATATTAAATTAAGCAAAGATTCTAATATTTAACCAAATTCGATATATAGCTGTTATTTTCAAGAAAATGTATTAAGACATGGAGTTCTCCTTTCACTTTTTTTTTTAATCTTATTCACAGCTAGAAAAAACAGGACTATATGGTGAGAAACTTAGTATATTCTTGGTTTTAAAGGTTAGTCTAAACAAACGAATGAGAAACTCTCTTTCCATCTATTTACATTTTTAGGATGGCATCTTTTTCTATTAGTGTTTATGTGTTTTTAAGTGTTGCATAACATGACATGATATGCTCAACATGTTTATTACACGAATTAGATTAAAATTATATATGACACGACATAATGATTTATAATCCGTTTAAATTATTAACATGATTAATTACACATGTAATAAACGAATTACAAATTATATAAATACACAATAATATAATTATTTTAAATTTAAATCTACTTAATTCCGTGTCACTGTTTATCTATCTTATTACCATGTGGTATAAACAATATTCAAGAAGATTATCTCCCTTTATTTTCTTTCGTATGGGAAGTTTTAAACAAACCATCCCCGCAGCAAGACCGGAATCCCATGTTGCTGAAATCTAGCAGGTCGACGGTCAATTCACCCGTATCTTTGTCAGCCCGGATGTGCAGCCCTTCCCATTTCCCACACGCAAAAAGAACAATTAATGTATGGAGACACATGAATTAATTAATTAATTACCATAATTCCTTCAAAAAACAATTTTGATAATAACCATTTAGAAAGCCATCCGAAGGAGGATTAAAACCCAAGGCTTCAACTTCTCCCCGATTTCCTCACCCCCTAATAATAATTCATGTAGCATTAATTCTCATATTTGAAATGGGCACCCACATTTTCTTTTCGAGACCTTCCATTTTTGTCATTGCTTTGATAACCCCAAAACACCCCTTCATTGCATAGGCTGAAAAGCTTATACTTTAAGGGTTAGAATCGTCTTATTAATATATGATGGCATCATTCCTATCCATACAAAGGAGTAGGGGGAGTGCTCCCATCATCCCCTGCACTTAAATTTCCCACAGCTAATTTACCATCTGATTTTCATTCAACTCATATAGAAATTTTTGGTAAAATTTTAAGAAAATGATTAAATAATTAATTATGTAATTAATTGTGGGTTTAATAACGAACCCACTGATCTCTCCATCTCTTTCCTTTAACAATTTGTCTGAGAGAGGAAGCTCAGGAGTTACAGCCACAGGGAATTCTCAATCGTTGGATTGATCACCAGCTCATCAATAGTAATTTCGCCATGTGGCTTTTACCAAGGCTTGCTGTGAGCTACTTGTATAAGCCACAGCTAGAATCTCTTCTGTCTTAAGCTTTTGTTATGGGGTTTTCTTACAACTAGAAAGAAGAGAGAAAAAATAAAAGAAAGAAAGAAAAGAACTCTTACTTAATTTTCTTCCCCGTTTTAATCTTGCTCAGGTATCTCTTCATGGAAGAAGGGGGCGGTGGTTTTGGTTATGGGAATTTACTGTCCAGGTCTTCTGTATATAAACCTAGTCCTCCATTATCTGCTATAGACAGGTTTTTATGGGGTCATAACCACTCGAAGATCAGCAAAGGAACAGTTGGTTCCACGGATGGTTTGCTGCGTGGTTTCTCCTTCTCGAGTGATGAAATTGGTGGCTATGTAGCTGGAGTTTCATGGCAAAGTAACCTTGATGAAAGCTTTGTTGACGGGCTTTTCATAGATGGGGGGAGCTTTGCTTTGACCGGTGACAAAAACCCTAACATGGAAACGAAAGAAGTGCAAGTTTCGATGAAGAGTTTCCCTAAAGGGGTAGGGAAGAGAAACAAGAAAGTCGCATCTGCAGCTTTGATCAAGGGTCAGTGGACAGATGATGAAGACAGGTGATATAAAACAGTTTGTTTTCTTTATTTTTTCTTTTTAAAGATTTTGTTTCCGTTTAATGGTTTTTGGTGCAAATGATACTGAATTGTCCTAGGGTTTTTGTTTTGGTTGATACAATACAGAAAACTGATAAGACTGGTGAAGCAATATGGAGTAAGGAAATGGGCACAGATAGCTGAGAATTTGGTTGGTAGAGCCGGAAAACAGTGTCGAGAGAGATGGCATAATCATTTGCGCCCTGATATCAAGGTTTCTCTTTCTTAATTTTCTTTTGTTTTTTTTATCAGTTTGAATCAAACTGATCAGTTTCTTCATTACTTTACCTGGTTTTTGTTGTCTTGATTCTTCAAAAATACATCAAGATTTCCGCGTTTATTCATTTGGTGACTCGTAGATTTGATTCTGACAAAGCAAATCGGAATCTAACAAACTTGGGTTTTTGACTAACGACAAACTCCTCGGACGTTGTCTGAAAATCTACGCATATTCAAACATTAGAGATTTTCGCAAACCCCGAAAGATGTGCTTAAGACACAGATATAGGACACGAAAGGATCTTACATTTAGGGTTTTCTTTTCATGCGTTATATGGTAAGAAAATTCCTTTTTTTCTTTTTGTAATCTCTCTGAGTTTGTTCTTGATTCTTCAGTTTGAAAGGCTTAAAGGCTTTTTGTTTGTATCTATAACTGTAAGTACCTTGACATGCAAATCATATGGCGGCGGGTTCAGAAACCGTTTTGCCAACATCTCCCATTTGTTCCACCTTTAGATCAGTATGTTAATTTTCATGTGATTTTGGAAATTATTTTTTTTTTCTATCAAAGCACTAATTTCGTCATAAAAGAGGCATGCCTTTAGCCTTTCCGTGAGAAAACTTTTTCATTGCATTTATGGGTCCTTTCCTTTCGAAATGCAATCACCAATTCTTGTTAATTTCATGGTGTCTTGTTTCAGAAAGATAGCTGGAGTGAAGAAGAGGAGAGAGTATTAGTTGAAGCTCATGCCAAGGTTGGGAACCGGTGGGCGGAGATTGCCAAGTTCATCCCTGGAAGAACTGAAAATGCCATAAAAAATCACTGGAATGCTACGAAGAGGAGGCAAAACTCAAGGAAGAAGAATAAACAAAATGATAACCAAAATGGCAAACCTCAGCCATCTATTCTTCAAGACTACATCAAGAGCCGAAATCTGAATAGCAACAACCGCAGCGCCACCTCCATCACCCCAAGCAACAGCTCCACCACTTCCACCACCCCCTCTAGCTCCCCATTCTCTGAAGACTTGTCCAGTCAATCCAAATATTTTCTCCCCGATCAACCGTCCGAATCCAATGATTCTCAGCCTTTGATTACTCAAACATATGATGAGGAACTGCTGTTCATGCAAAACTTCTTTGCAAATAACAATAACATTCAACCATGCATTGATTATTCCTTAACCAAAGGTCTAACTGAGGTGAAGTCAGTCCTTGTTGATAACGTCAGCAAAGGTCCTTCAACCATTGACTGCTCTGGATTTAATTGTCAGGTAAACGGTGTTCAGCAGTGTAACCCAGCTGATCCTTTTGGATTCTCCTCTTCCATTACAGACCCAAACTCGTTGACCAGTAGCCTTCAGGAACAAGAGCCTCGAACCACCTATCTGTTTTCCGACCTCTACCTGTCCCGCCTGTTAAATGGATCAGCAACCACATCTTCATTTTCCGCAGACTACGGCTACACCAACATGAACACCGATCTCCAAGCTGAGCAAGCTTCTTCACATGGAAGAAAAGAGATGGACTTGATCGAGATGGTTTCCTCCTCTCAATTCTTCCGGTAGCAACATATGTTTTCTCTTAGTTAAAAGAACAATCCTAGATAGTTCTTAAAGGATGTGTGAGGGGGATGGAATTCTAGACCATAAAACATATGAGATAAAAGCTTTCACTAATGGGTTTGGTTCTTTTTCACTCTAAAGTCATGGTTTGCGAACAAAAAATGATGCTTGTTACACTTTTTCAGCTTTGTTTGGTGGACTGCAATCAATTTAATGCGGATTTGTCTTTTTGTTTACTTTTTCTCAACAAATTGCGATTCTTTGACGCGTTCTACGTTGACCAAAGTTTCGGTTCGTACTTTGATCTGGAATTCCGAAATAGCCTTAATCTTCTTGCCTTCCATTGCCGATAGGAATATTTCTCAGTTCTATGTACCCATAATTGTTATATTCCCTTCACATTTCAGGGCTGGCTGTCATTCATTTTCTTGCATGCAATAATTCTACTCTTGCTATATATCAAACAAAGGGAAAAATCATTATGTTGAAGGTCCACTCCCTCCCATATTCCATTGTCAACAGCATTCATCATTATAATTGATTGAAATTCAACCAATTAGGAGAAAATTTTTAATTAATTCTAGTAATAATTAATATATGTATATAACATATATTAAAATTTATTTATTTTTCTTATAAAACATGTATTTCGATGGAATTTAAATAGTTTTTATATATATAAGACATGGATGTAAATTTTTATTTTCATTCCATTTATCATGGAACTAATCAGTCTTTGTAGATGTATTTTTATTTTAATTATTGTCTTAACCCATTTTCTTTCACTAATTATTGATTCATTGGTAGCAAAAAGACAAAGCAGACTATCTATGAGAATGAATTTAATACACAACATAAAATTTTAAGAATTAAATTAAAATAACAATGTATTTAATAAATAAATCTTTATTATTTAATATTATAGGAGAATCATATTGGATTTTATTTAATTATATTATATCATTTAAATAAGAGTAATATAATTATATAAATATGAAATAATATAAAGAGTGAATATTTAATACTACAATTATATAAAGCATCAATTGATATTAATTAATATTAAATTCTAGGGTAAAATACACTGACAGTCTCAACTTTCGATTATAATTTAATTTTTAAAATGAACACTTAATCCAAATCGTATAAAGACGTTAATGTTTAAATGTAAAATATCTAAAATATCTTTATTTTTTTTCTCTCAAGTCAACGGCAACACTTCCTTACGCCGTGGCCACCCCACTGCTAGATCTACTTGGGCTTCCATGGGAGCACTGTGCACTCCCCTAGGAAACCCCAGATCGAGCTCCTTGGGGGCACTAGATCGATGCACCCTTGGGAAGGGTTGCTGGCCATAGTAGTCAGATGGAAAGAATTTTTTTTTGATAAAGAGAAAAAATTATAAAATTATAATTTATAGTGATAATTTTTAAAATTAATGAAGAGTAAAATTATCTTAAAAATATTATCACGTTATCAAATTAACAAAAATATTAATAATTTACTAACGGTAAGACTTATATGTACAACGAAAATATTTTTTTGAGGTAGACGGTTCATTTTGAAAACTAATGAATCTATGTATAATTATGATCAAAAGTCGAAGAGTTAGTGTATTTTATCTTAAATTATATTATATAATTAAAATATTAATTAAATTTAACTTAAAAGTTTATTATTTCATATTAATAATTTAATAACACTAAATTATTTTGCATAACATAAAATAATTTACTAATAATATGAAGTAATATTTATAAATTCATACAATATCATATTTTATTGTGTAATACCAAAATATTCATTATATATTTTTCAAACTTTTTATATTCTAAAATAACTATGTCTATTTGTTGATTTTGAAGTAGTTTATATTAATTAAACAGTTTATAATTTACAAGTATTTTGTACCAAATTTAATATTATTTTAAATTTATTAAGTTAATTTATAATTTTCATTATAAAAAAATACATAAATATGATTTTTTATATGCAATCACTATTCACTCACTTATGACCAGTATCAGAAAAGAAAATATTGTATTTGAAACCAATGGAAGTAAGAACATTTACAGGTATTAAGTTACACATTCATGAACAAATAAATAATGGCCTAAATTCCGTAAAATTTTTTATTCCAGCTATATCAAGGGAATGACATACTTTCTGTCAGCTCTTTCCTCAAGAAAAAGGACATTGCATGCCTTGATTTCTAACTTTCTGCAATTAACTAAAGACAGAACACATATATCTACACATGACAATTATTCTGTTTACTAAGGACCTTTTTGAATTGTATGTATGAACTTCTGATTTACAGGCTGTGGTATTGTGCTAAAGTTTTGTGTTTTCTAGGACTTCAAAATGTTTTTCATGTCGTGGAAAGCTTCTGGCTTTTTCCCAGTGTGACATATGCAGTTATGAAGGTCATTTAGATTATCCTTCGACAAGGAGAAGCTATCTGGTCGTTTAACGTGTGTATGTTTCTAGTTCTGGGATCATGACATTTTGGCTCTGGCAAAGAAAATTCCAGCAAATAAACCTGGAACAAGCATGCAACAATTGACATAAGATGAAAATCTATGTTTGGTAAGTATTCATTCATGGTAGGCAGAGTCAGTTAAAATCATTACCGAAAAGTATGCTGAACGTGTTTGGTATACTGAGTGGAACTTTGAACAACACGATACCGGCAATAGAGATGGGAATCTTGTTCAAGGAACCTACAAGGCTGTAAATCAAGGATATAATGTCAGTGGTAGTATGATTACCATGTTAAAGCACAAAAAAAAAGAATACACTGCATATCATAGAAGATGAGAACGCCGTGCAAATAAGGGAACTGGAGACTGATTACAACATATACACACAAGTGATTCAAAAAATACAATGTTATCACAAAAAGTGGGAGCAGTAGTAATGTAAGCCTTAATCCTCGCTTCCCCTCAGGAATTACTTGAAAAGAGATCATTACTGGCCGATGGATTTTAATCAACAACTATGTACTTCCTCATGGCTAAATGAACTAGATGGAACTATTGCTATGGACTAACACAGATACCAGTTATTTGCTTAGCACAGAAAAAATGTTCACTAAAAAGTAGATTGATCTATACATGAGCATAAAGCACATCAGCAGAGCCATATAGTTTTTCTTCATTTCTCACTCTTGTTAACTTTCCTTGAAATCCGCAAGCCAGTCTCTTCGACATAAAAACCTAAAGAGGCATAAATTTCTTAAGGAGAAATTGTCTGACAATTTTGAGTTTAATCATACACAAAATCAAATACCTGTAAGTGGTTGGTCCAGTTTGATGCAAAAACCACATGGAGGTGAAGCTAATGGCAAGTCCAAGCAATCCACTAGCTGTTGCAACAACCCAAAACATTGGCAATTTAACTATATCACTGCAAATCAAACCTGCAAATGTTAGAATACAGAAGATGCAACTTGCAAGATGAAAAACTTGTATGACTGCAACAAAGTTAAACCTTTTAAGATGTTCACTTACACATTTATCACATATTCCCATTCATCTAAAACAATAATCAAGAAGATGGCAAAGGGTAGAGACAACAAATTATTCAGCAAAACCATGG
Organism: Theobroma cacao; assembly: GCF_053813885.1. Classification (NCBI taxonomy): domain Eukaryota; kingdom Viridiplantae; phylum Streptophyta; class Magnoliopsida; order Malvales; family Malvaceae; genus Theobroma; species Theobroma cacao. The sequence goes on from NC_142647.1 coordinate 47,380,752, forward strand.
ACACTTCATTAAGTGATCCTGATTTTGTTGTCTGCTTAGCTTTGTCCATGACACGCCGCAGAGTAAGCTGTCACAAATTACAAATGTTGCTCATTAGTTGGTAATCATAAAAATATAAAGAGATCTGCACGAAAACCGTGGTTCCCATAGTCAAAACTAGAATTTCAGATCTCAAAAGTAAACATCACGAATAGACTAAATAGTGAATAAGTGTTCAATGCATACTGAGTAGCCAGCTGTTAAGATGCAATTTAGAATCTGCCAAGTATATCCTGTGGCATCAAATGAGAGATCTGTGATACTGCCACTGACAGCAGAGATAATCTGCAGAACAAAGACACGTAATGTCATTAATGTTAGACTTCAAATTTCTGAAGAGGAAAAATTAAATTCATCACTATAAGAGGTTGCTTTTTGATTTTTTGGGGAGTTGATTAACTAATTATGGAAGAGTGTTGACTTGATTGGTGCACTAAAGAATCAAATGGTGGTCATTCACATTGGCCTCTCTTGTGTCAAATGCATAATAATTTCTGTGTTTCCCTGATAAAATCAACGCTACAAGCGCAGCTAGGAAACTAAACTTTTAACTTCTTATGGGATGTTGTCCATATTTTGAAGATTCTGAGAACAAAAATTAGTACTGAAGTTGGTTTGTGCTGCAACAAGCAATCACTCAAAGTCTGGGGACAGGAAGAAACTAGCATACAATCACACGGAGGTAAAATAAATGGTGTTTTCCCTGAATCTGATAACCTCAAGGAGTAACTTTACCATCATAAACATTGCTGCCCACACTTTCTGATTTTGACGTTTTCGAAAGACATAATATTCTCCAATTGCTGTTAAAATATTCGTCATGTTCTTCAGAATGGTCACCATTGCTATATTTATGTATTTCAAACTGAAATGAAACATGCAAAAACTATGTATGTTAGGAGTCCACTTCTCCTCGCTTTTGGTCTATGCAATAAAAAAGGAATACGCTAAAGTTGCAGTCTATATCATACCTATACATGCCTGATACAAGCATGCCAACAAAGATGATATTCACAGGGATCCATACCCTGATCAGCTTCCAAGTGAGCTTTTCCACTGAAACTGCTCTACACAGACCCAATATGGCAACAACTAGACAACTGATCAGATTCTGCAGCGCAATACAGGAAAAAGAATGAACTTCCACCATGGCAAAGTTCTAACTGTTCACATGACAAGACCTCTTTGCCTACTTTGAATGCTATTAAGCTGGTGTACTAGATAGATTTACATACTTGATAAAACATCAAGGATATTCCTGCACTGAAATTATAACTTGAGAGAACAACTTTATTCAGCAAAATCATGCTGCATGAAGAAATGCAGTAGGCTGTTCCAGACAGAAGAGGCCCAGATCGTCTTCCAAATACATGTGCACGTTTTTCATTCCCATCAAATGGAAGATTGAAACTGTCACCAATTGCTGCTCTATTCCCTTTAAGAAACCTGATTGAAGAAAGTAAATGGATTTTACACATTATACTGAAGAACCATTGATACATACATTAAATTGACTTCTAAAGTATAAATTAAAAAAATTCAAATTTGTGTCAAAATCAAATTAGCAAAACTGTCATGCATGTGGGGATTGAAATACACCACACACAGGAGAGAACTTGAACAAATAGCAGTTTAGAGAAGAATTAAAGTAAAACATCAGAAGTTGAAAATGTATTTGGTTAATTCTACCTCTCAGTCAATGTTCCAGGCTCAGCATTTGCAGTGATACTGTTAATTGACCTCTGCCCTTGCTGATGGATACTGTTCAGGATCTCATATGCTCTATTTTTATCTGATGTCACCTTCCCGTTCCAAGAGGTTAATTCTGATTCCTCAGAATCATGACAAACAACCTGATCTAACTTGATATTTGACATATCACTGACCTGCATATGAGAAAAAATAAACATAAAATTCGGAATAATCAGCCAAAGAGCTCCAAATTGCTACTGCCAAAAGTTCAAATGACAATTTGCCAATGAAGTGAAACAATCCTAAAGCATGAACAAAAACTATAGTAGAAATAAGTTACTCCCTCAAAGATTAGAAAATTGTTGAAACTTCAGTACAGCAATAGTGCCTAAAGTAGAAGCTTTGCAACAAAATTCTATTGCTATCTCTATCAATATTCAGATATGTAAGTGGGAAACATGAAATTGCGCTGCTTTTGTTACTATAATTTTTCCCCTCCACAGTTTAAATAGAAAAAAAAAAACTTTCAATTTAAGGCAAATTAAGCCAAAGCATTTGCAATTAGTCAATTCGACTAATAATCCATGTTCGCAGAAAGAGAAAGTTTTCATCTTTGTTTGTAATACTTATCGTAATGCCAAGATTTTATGAAACAATCGGCAAACAAATAAGAAAATTAAAATTTTAAACATAACCCAAAAACAAGAAGATATTACCAATTTGATTGGTGCCCTTCAAGCTTCAATTTAGTATCTAACCCGATTGGCAACAAATTACAAAGCAAAGCCCCGAAGAAAAAGAGAATTATAGGAAAAAGAAATTATCAGAGCATAATCAGTTAAAGAAGGCAATCAGACGCCTCGGAAATGAAAGAGAAAGCAACCCGGAGTCCCAGAGGCAGAGGATCATGCAAAAGACGTGAAAACTGAAATTCGGATTCTTTTTAGATTGCACGCAAAGGGAAAACTAAAAGAGAGAGATCCAAAAGTAATGAGAAAGAAAAGTTTTTGAAGTTGTCACAAGTTGGCAGTTTAAAAGCATTGTGAAATGAAGGGTGAGGGAAGCAAACAGAGAGCGAGATTCCAGGAATGTAAGAATTTGAATAATGGATTTTGGAACAAGTCCCGAGGTTTTCCAAAGTCAAATGTTGTCTGAATCTAGCCATTAAAACTGAGCAAACAACTGAATTGAGAATGGATTTATTTGTTGATGGTGAAGCCTTGAAGGTGTTGCTGACTGGGTGTTGTTTTGAATCTTTTGATCTGTTTGCGCGGAATACATGCCCTGCTTTTGGCACTACAATGGAGGTGGGTCGGGTTCCCGGAGTCTCCAATTTGAAGCCCAATAAAGTTGAGCTTTGAATGCTTGATACTTCCTAAAAGACCCAAAGCGCAGTTTAGTTATGGGCCCATTGAGCTCAGGACGGCCCAAAATAATCCCATTCAGGAGCTCGAACTTTGCTCAAAGTTGTAACTGAGTTCGGCATCTTCTTTGTTTTTCCATGTCTCCAGGTCTACTTCAAAAAACTTATTTGGAGGCAATCTTCTCTAGGAAACTTTCATGGGGTCCAGGTGAACTGATTAATGTTTCCCTTTATTATAGAACATTGCCCTAAGTGTAGGACCAAGGAAGGAAAGGACTACAGGGTGCAGGTGCTGGGCCATTTATTCACCAACTTTTGCAGGAAGACGTAGAAACAGGAACTGACATTTTGTTACTACCGCAGCTGTTTCTGCCAGGGAAATGGGTCTTGTCTTTCAACTAGCACCGAGTCGATCATCAGATTTGAAGGACTGGGAAAGAAGAATTACACCGGTTTAACTTGGTGATAAAAGTAAAGCAATCCATTGGGGGTTTAAGTTTTGTGGATTGAAACAAGTTTATGAAGTTTGTCCATGGAGTTCTTTCGGGATGTGATATCTTAAACATCAATTCTCAATTTCAGTTGTCATTTCAACTCCGCATAACATGAATTCTCAACTCAACTCAGCCTGAGATCATGTGTAAGAAGATTTCAAGTACAACTCTATATTCATCTTATTTGAGAAGAATGTTTGTCAACATAAATTTATTTTGATAATTGGGTCCTTGGAATGAATGCGCTTCAGAGTTTTCATCCTAACTACGTTAACAAAAGGAATTTTTATTTGGAAAGAATTTGCCCTGCAGAAAACCTTGTAAGGCTGCAGAAGAGAAGCATATTCAGAAAGTACATTTACATTAGCAAGTTTGTGTATCAGATGGAGCAGCCTTGGTTCTGAGTTGAGTTCACTCTTTCAAATTTATAACAAAATGGCAAAATAAATAGACTGTAAACTTGAAATTAGATCTAACATCATTCAAAACTGTCTTATATAAATACAAAAAGAGAGAGAAAAAGAGCTACTAATCTGATCCAAACAGAAGATTTACATCACATTCTCTGATACACAAGTTATCCTAATTAACACAGCAGACATATTCTATCATAGCATCACAGCACTCCACATCATTTGGTTAATTTTGGCTGTAACCCTTTCTTGTTTTTGGGTCCAAGCAGAAGAGGTAAAAACCTGTCAAAAAATCATGCGTCATCAACATCACAAACACATATGCAGGTGACAAAATTTTCACAATCTCAATATAATTAAATAAGATGAAAAAGTGAAAAAAAAAGAAAAGAAAATCAAGGTTAAGACAAAAGAGGAGAAAGAAATTACATACATACACTCTCACACTCAAACAGTGTACACAATCACAAAGCAAGGAAGCACAGCCCTTGGATTGAAAACCAACAACTCTTCCTCGTCTACATTGGTATGTGCCCCACTCCCTCCTCCCCTCCCTATCACCGAATCAAACCCACCATCCTCCTTGTCTATTTCTTCCCCTTCCGATCCGACCCGACCCGCCACGACCCTGCAGACCAGCATGGCCCGTTTCACGTTCATGAACTTGAATTCTTCCTCGACATCCTCAGGGATCGCCACGTGTGCTCTCCAGCTCGTAGATAGCGTGGGGATTCCGTCCATTTTGGGTGAGAAACCGGACTTAATTATCCCACAGATGCTACAATACTGTTGATTGCAAATGCTGGAACTCCCATTAAGTCCCAAATCACACATGAAAGTTGAACAATAAAATCTCAACAGCTCGTTCCCATCAGCGATGCATCTCTCGTATCGTCTTCCTATACCGTTTCTTGCGGCTTTGGCTTTGACAAGCTCTCTGTACTCTTCGAACCTTGCCAGAATCTTCGGGCTGTTATGGATCTTTAAAATACGGTGGATTTCAGGGTTCTTAACTTTGTCTGTCCAACCTGTTTTGAATATGATCCGAACTATGTTCTTGCCCGAATCGCCATCAATGAGTTCGGATACGGCGTGTTTTGTTGCTTGGTGTTGTTCAAGAAAATGGGGTTTTTGGAAAATCTCACCGCAAGCTGTGCATGGGAAGATATCGTTACGTAGAGGGAAAAACTGGTTGTCGGATGAGATGTCGGATTCTGGACAAGACCCGGATGTTTTTTCATGACGTGTAGGAGGACTCTCGGATAAATGAGTTTCAGGTGGGATTATCATGGATACAAGGGATTGTTGGGAGTTTCTTGCGGAGGTTAACGTCGGTGTTGTTGTTGTTGCTGTAGGGTGTGTTTGGATGGTGTTTTTGCAGTTGGCTTTAGAGGAAGAGAAGATGCGTTTGAGACAAGACCAAGTCGAGGAAAGAGCTTTGTTAGGCTTGAGAGAAGGAGGGGGAAGAGAAAGAGGAGAGGCTTTGCGTTTCTTGGCTGGTTTGTGGTGGTCTTTGGCGGTGAAAATGAAGCAACCAAGGTGGAGAAGAAGGATGAAAAGAGAAAGGAATTTGTTGAAGAATACTGATCCAATGGTTTTCGCCATTGATAGACAGATACAGGGAGCTTGAAAAGTTTTCAGGTTGAGCAGCTAGCTCTGGTTCTAGTTTCAGGCCATCAAGCAGTCAATTACGTTGCTGAGAGAGAGAAAGAGATGTTGGAGGGAATGATGAAAGTAGAAAGGAAAAGAAAGGGAAAGGGAAGGAAGAATGTAAAGGTAGATGATGTTGTAAGAGTGGGGGCATGGAAGAATAAAGTTTTAGGAGTAGGTGTAACGCAACTTCATGGCACATTGGGCATCTCTCTCTCGATATCTTTATAAGACGATATATATAACTATTATAAGAGTAATTTTAATTTCTCGCTCTGGAGATGAGAAATTAATGACATGATTATTATTTTTAGTATATAGTTTTAATGTCAGTTTGCAGTCAGTTTAGCACCAACTTTAACCGAAAGTAACTGTGTGTCTACGCATTTTCTTGATTATGATCATCCCCGTTCTTCACTTTCTTTCTTTCGTTTTTCCTTTTAATTAAAAACTCAAAAATCCTATAAAAAATTGTATCAATTTTTTAATGAGAAATTAATAAACCTTTGGAGTTAAAAATTATTATGAAGTTTTTATGAAAAATAATAACTTTTAAAATTAAGTTAAAATTGTTTGATAAATTTTTTTTATAAGTTTGTTTTATATGTTATAATTTTGGTTAAAATTATCATAAAATATATTTTTTTATAAAAAAATATTATAATTATTTTTAACAGATGAGGATATTTTTGAAATAAAAATAATTTTTTTTATATTTTTAAAATAATAGAAGAGAAAGCTCCTTACATGAACTTTTCTTGAAGTTATTTTTTTAAAATTTTTATTTTAAAAATAAGTTATTTTTTTTAAAAGCTTCTCAAAATTTATATTTGACATGATTTTTACTTTTAAAAGGTAAATAAATTGAAAAAAAATAAAGCCAAACAAACATTAAATCATATTAAATTTAAGGTAGATGAGTTTATATATATCTCTTTATCAGTATGTGTGCAGATTTAATTTAATTTTATGTTGAATTTATTTAATTAAATATTAATTTACTGTTTAGTTGAATTTTTAAAAATCAAATTAAGCTTACACTACAAAACAATAGTTATTATCAATTGAATATTTCTTTGACATCTCTAAATTCCATTGATATTGAGCTTTATGATGGATTATTGACAAAATATTCCATCGATAAAGCGGTTCAAAAAACAATTTTGATAATACTTTTCGTTCAGCAACCGTCGGTTATAAAATTAAATATGTGATAATTTTCTCAATAGATTACAATGAAAGTTTTGAAATTAAATTGTTAATTATACTATAAGTTATTAAGTTGCATTGTATTTGACAATTCCGATCCACTAAACAAGAATGTTTTTGTTGAATGTTGTACTTCAAATAATTAATTAGTTTTAAGATTGCAATTAAAACAATTTTTTTTTGTCTGAAATTACTATAGTTTCTGATATGTTAAAAAATTAGAATTGAAATTTCATTTTGAAAACATAAACCATGAATTCCACAAGTAATTAATGCACCGACGAAACATGTTTCTGTGGGACTATAGAGAACAGTTAAATAGTTAATTATTCTCATATTTAAAACATTTTATATCACAAAAATTTAGAATTTTTTTTTCTAGCATTTTTCAATCTCAATAAATTTTCTTCTACTCATGGCCCATCAACCGACATTATGCAAAGACGACCTAATTTTTCCTTATCTCTAATTAAGGAGTCAAATTATTCCTAATCTAAATTTATTTAGACATTAATTATTTCACATTCAGTCATGTAAGCCACTATAAGCTGCTAAGATAATTTTGTTTATTAATAGAAAAAAGAAAATATGAAAAAACTAATTTGCATGTGAGGGCCGGCCCTAATTAAACCTGAAGCTGCAGCCTTAAAATTATCTCATGGCAAGGGAAGAGTGAATTCATGTACAAAGTATTGAAAAAAATTCCCAAGGAATGACATGGACGACGTGGCTGCACACGTGCAAGTTCACCCCATTTCAAGTGGCCGACCGTTTTTTTTATACTGTTTTTGACTTATTTACATAATTATTTGATTCTTGCTGGGGCTTCAGTTACAAGTTCTTCCTGTTTTGTTTCATTCATAAATTATTGAACATGCTGGCAGAAGGGAAAATGTCATTTCCCCTTCTAGTAAGGGAGAATCCAAAGTTTTTTTCACTTGTACCTGTTTCAGCATAACATTTGATGTGTTGCTTTGAATATATCCCAACAAACTTTTATAACACATGGTTTTGTCTAATTCTTCCTCTTTATCCTTGATGCCTTAAGGTGAAGCCAATTTATTTACAGAGATTGGGTTTGATTTTTCACATTAACAAAGGAGAATAAGGCCACTAAAGGATCTTAATTTCTTCACAAATGTAAGTAATTAACCACATCGGCTCAGATTCTGTAATCATGTGCAGTTAAGATATCGAAATCAAATCAATACAGTACAAAACAAAAAATGCTTCATTTTTTTTTTTGAAGCAAACCTTAAAATCACTAATTAATATGGCTTGGCACATAGTTTCAAGTTTATGTTTCTTTACCCTCATTTTCCAGGAATTAGTGGCTACTGCACTTCCACGGCTTGCCTTGGAGGGTAGTACGTACTTTTCCTATATAAAAATAAAACATACCAAGCACTTTCCTGCTCTGCTGACTCATCCATAAACAAAAGGAAAGAGAAGTGCCACCATTTCAGTTAAGTTCCATAGACAGGTAGATAATGACCAAGCCCTATTAACCAAAGGATCCACTGTAAAATTTTTTAACATAAAGGAAATTGCAACTTAAAGCGTGCATTATTATTCCATTACATACACAATTTTCAACTAAAAGTATTCCGAACTTAGCCGGGCTGGTAAACGAACAGATTGGTCCTTTGACTGTAACCTCTATAAATCAATAACCTAGCTCTACAATGTCAGGCTACTAAAGTCTATGGTTGTAGCAGCCGTACTAGCCAGCTTTCAAGGGTGGGTATTTTCTTTTGTGACTAATTAAAATATTAAAATAATTGTACAAATTTAATAATTCAATTAATGATTAAACTGATAAAGAAAAATATTAATGAAACAAAACTTAATTCTGTTTAACTTATATTATTTTTTAACTTAAGTAATAAAATTGTTGGCATAATTGATTCGGACACATCAAACAAAGAGTAATCTTAGATTGAACATCAAATTTAACATGACCGACCCAAAGTCAGCTACAGTGTCATTTTCAGAACTCAACGTAAACAAGGAAGCATCTTAGTCTCTCCAGTCATTTACTATTGGTAAAAGGCTGCAATGATTGCACTCAAATGTAATTACAAGGTTGTCTTAATTTCTCTTTTGTTTGTTTCGTCTCGTGAAAAATTGGAAACTTGCAAGAAGTATAGGTAGGATTGTTGATCATGGCGGTGGTGATGATGTGGGCCACACGATCTTCCCTAGACTACAATCTTGCTGCCAAGGTGGGTCGGTTTGATTTCCCTTTGGCCGATAAAAAATTCTGATGACTCCCCGTGTTTCCCGTTCATTTTTTTACTGTGTTATCACCTGATCAACATTTTAATACCACTTGTCATATAATTTAAACAACTTTTAGTACTTTAAAGATCCTTCATTCTTGGTTAATTACCATGATTACTAAAACTAGCTTACATTAATTAATTCTCTTGGGGTTATTTTGGAATTTGGACAGCTTAAAATAGTGAGCCGCACGATTAGGTAAGTTAAGTCGTTCGACTTTACGGATATAAATTCTTTATTTTGCTTTATTTTTTTTATAATTTTACATTAATAAAAAATTATAATTCTTAAATCCAAAATTATAAATTATAAATTTTAAACTTTAATATGTATGACAAATTTATTCAATACTTGATATAAAATTATAAAAAATACATGAAACGAGATATCAAATGAAAATAAAATTTTTTTATTATGACCTTACACTTACCAAAATAAACAAAAAGAAGATTAAAAAAATTAAGTCAATTAGTTAAGTCTTTTACTAATCCATGTGGTCTAATTGACGGGAAATTTCTACCTAAAAGTTACCATCTACTAGAATAAAGTTAACCTTTAAGACTTTATATGTTGAATTAATCAACAATTCCACATATATAATCATTCTCATTATTTTTTTTAGAACCTAATCATTCTCATTATTTTAAATTTTAATGATACAATTTTATAAAAAAAAAATGAAATTGAAATCATTATGATTGGGTGATTAAGATTGATATTTCCAATTCGCTTAATTTTATTTCTTGTTACTATAAGATAGTTTTTTCGAGTCTTAATTTTAAGACTCTTAATTCTAAATTTCAGATAGAATAATGATTGATATTGAAATTGGGGTTGTAATTAAACAAGTTATATAGTCTTAAATCTTAAGAGAGCAGCTAAAACTATGGATAAAAGTTAGACCCGAAAGCATATGAAATTTCAATGATATGATATGATATGATCATAGTATTACTTTTTAAGTTTTGTAACACAAAAATGAAAAAGGAAAAAACGGATAACATTGTTATGCTTTCATAGAAAAGCAAGTCAACGAGGGTATTGACATTTGAGTAAAATGTATGGTATGGCGTCGTTTTGATGAAGTAAAGAAGTCGGGGGCTTCTTTTTCTTTGGGACCTCTCGATCCTTTTCAACTTTGCTCCGATATCTCTTTTTTGCTTTGTTGCTCCTCCCTTGAAATGTAAGAAAGCTGCCGACATTGTTTTATTTTACTGCAATCTGTGTTTAATATAACAAATTAATCAATATTGGAATATATATTAATGTTGAAAAATAAGTAAATTTCTTCAGCTTTTAGCCCAAAAAGAAAAAGAAATTAAATTATATGGACCAAGGGCAAGAAGTTTGCCTTTGTTGGAGAAAAGAATTAACACATTTTGCTTTCTTCTTCTACCCCTTTTTGTAAATTACGGGTCTTTGTCTTGAAGATGCGCATGGCTAACAATGGAGGATACTAATTCATTATTTATTATTGAAATGGAAGCTTTGGTTCAGCCTAAAATTACTTATTATTATGCTTACAATTTAATTGGACTTTGTCGGATTGAAGTGGGGAACCCACTTGATACACACATTTATATGTTTCTCTAATCCAGTGGTTGGTTAACACATGTGGCTGGCATTAATGCTCATCAGCATTGAGATATGCTCCTGATCTTATTTCCTTTTTTGTTTTATTTGTTTTTTTTTTCTTTTTACAACCAATTGAGGGCATTCAGCCAGCAATTTCCCTTGAGCATCAAGTCTTCTGAATCTCATTATTGAACTTTGCTCAAAATCTGGCCAAAAGCGTGTGATAAAAAACCCTTTTGGGGTTCATCCAAGCCTATGCTCAAACTTTTTAAATGATTATAGAAATGGAAAATTTGATAGAAGTGAAAGGATAAGCCTGGGACACAATGAGCTAAAGTTTCTGTCTGGTTTGAAAGCTGACTAACTAGTCTTTAATTATCTCAACCCATATGACCAGCAATTATAGTTTGTACTTGTATTAGAGACTCATTGAATTGAGACTTTTTTTTTTTTTTAGTTTTATTTTATTTAATCTCTCTTTGGATCATCACTTTCAAATGAAAAACTGTAAAAATTTAAAAAAATTCATATATACATACAACAATTTCTGTGTGTGATGATTTTTTTTTGTATAAATAAAAATAATGATAAATTTCGAATTATATAATAAAAGATAGCATTTCATAATTTCACCCATCTCATTTTGGAATTTGACTTCCAACTCTTTATTCTACAGTCTTAAATTTTGAAGATATAGAATGGTTTCATCTGTACCAACACTTTGAGCTTCTTAGAGTGGAATAATAGTGCAGCTTTAAGAGGGGTAGTTTTGGTGGTAGAGTGATGGCAATGACCCACAGAGGGGGTCTGCCTTGCTCAGGCTCAGTTTATATAATTACTGCTTTGGATTATAAGGAAGGTAAAGACGGAAGAATCTATAAAGTAATGTTGAAAGCAGTGCATAATTGTGGGGGGATGGGTGACTGATGGTCAAGTCCCAGATGCCAGCTAATCTGCTATGAATATAGGTTTTGGCTCTTATACTAAGCTGCAATACTTCAAGCTACTCGTTGCCTTTCTAGTTGTCTGCTCCTTTTTCTTTAAATGCAACTTTTATTACCATCTTTTTGGTAGTTAATTTTGAACGAACTTTCATTCTCAATAATGTCATTTATGTTTGTTCAACTTTGACCTCCATAATTAGAATGGACACTGGAGGGCACCCAGCCGAAAACCTAACCACATTGGACATAAGGTTATATGTCTGAAGCAGACTCCTTAGCCCACAAACCAAGCCAGCTGAGCAGCGTAAGCCTAAGCCCATCAGGGTTTCACTTCCTTACGGGGCCTTTGATCATTGAACTGCGACAAGCCCAATCCAAGTCTAGGCAGAGAAAAGACAAATTATAGAGAAAGAAAAAAAAGGAAAGGAATCCAGAATCCGTTTTTCTGTTAATCCAATCAGTACACGTGTCAAATCTCTGACCAAACCCCATAAATATCCCTCCCGTTCTCTCTCTCCAAAAAACCTTTGAAAAATCTTTGTCCCTTCCTCTCTCTCAGTGAAGTGGTGAACGGTTGCCATGAGCTCCGGAGCTCTCCTCTTCTCTCCAAATTTCCCCAAATCCCCACCCGACATTATCTCCACCCGGAACAAGCCCAACCGGGCGCGATCCCTTTTCCGGGTTTGGGTCAATTCCCCCCATGGCTCTCTCTTTTTCCGTGTTTTAGTTAGTGATAGCTCAAGTGATAGAAGGAGAAGAAGAAGCGGGAAAGTGTTTGCAGACGTAAGAGAAATCCCCGAATCGATAAGAGAACCGGTTAAGCTTGGGGAACGATTAAATGATGTCGTTTTGAATGAGGAGGATTTTGACAGTTCGGTTCCTTGGTGGGAGCAGTTCCCCAAGCGTTGGGTTATAGTTATTTTGTGTTTCTCAGCCTTCTTGCTGTGCAATATGGATAGGGTAAGCCTTACTTTTAAGTTGGTTTTCCTTTCTTTGCTTCTTGATAAAAAAAAGAAAGCACTTCTTTTGAAGAGCTTTGAAAATGACCGTTAGTTTTATAGCTATAATTAGCAATAGTAGTTAAATTCAGTTAAACTTTTGTTATTCTTTGAATTATCAACTTTGAACAGATTTTGTTTGGCAGGTAAATATGAGCATTGCTATACTTCCCATGTCAGCTGAATTCAATTGGAACCCAGCAACTGTTGGTCTAATACAGTCATCTTTTTTTTGGGGTTATCTACTTACTCAGGTAATAAATTCTTTCTTTCTTTTCCTTTTTTTAATGGTCTGGTCATGATATGAAATTTTTGTTTCTGTTAATCTAAAGGATAAATTTTTGTTGGTTTTTCTTGCTAATTTAGTTGTAGTTAATGACAGATTGCTGGTGGCATATGGGCAGACACTGTAGGTGGCAAGTCGGTGTTAGGATTTGGGGTAATATGGTGGTCCATTGCTACAGCTCTTACTCCTGTTGCTGCTAAAATTGGTTTGCCATTCCTACTTGTCGTTCGTGCATTCATGGGAATTGGCGAGGTTGGTTCTTTTATCAGTATTCTACCCAAAAAGCAAATTAATTCAACAGCTTTTAAGACTCAAGAATAGTTTGAAATTTTATCTTAGAAAACTACAAATATTGTCACTGTACAAGGCCAAAGTATTGACTTAGTTTGATTTTGTTTTCAGGGTGTTGCTATGCCTGCCATGAATAATATTCTGTCCAGGTGGGTTCCTGTTGCCGAAAGGAGTAGATCACTAGCATTGGTGTATAGTGGAATGTATCTTGGCTCAGTTACTGGCCTTGCTTTTTCACCATTCTTGATTCATCAGTTTGGATGGCCATCAGTGTTTTACTCCTTCGGTTCTCTAGGGACAGTCTGGTTTGGTATATGGCTAAATAAGGTAATATTGCTCCCCATATTCGTGGTATTGATTGACATGTTTCTTTTCAAAGATTCTAAATTTGCTCTCATTCTAAACAAATTAGTATTATATGGAAATGAAGCACTCATATTTTGAATGATCTTAAGTTTTAGTGTAGATTTTTTGGATGAAGGCTTCAGTTGTTTGTCAACAAGCAAATTCTGATAGCGATAGAAGTGTTTGATTTTATTCAAAAATATCTTCCAAATGTAATATTTTTTTCTTCTTTTTTCTGTAGGCTCATAGTTCACCTCTTGAGGATCCTCAACTTCGGCCCCAGGAGAAGAAGCTTATTGTTACTAACAATATTACCAACAAGCCAGTTAAAACAATACCTTGGAGGTTAATCTTGTCGAAACCACCTGTATTGGCCCTAATAGTGTCTCATTTCTGTCACAATTGGGGAACATTTATTCTTTTGACATGGATGCCAACATACTATAATCAAGTAAGTCATTTCATCCCTGAATGCACACTGCTCTATTATTCTTGCAACCATAGCATTCAAAATGCTTAGTAAGCATCCTAAGTGTGGAAGAGTCAACAGAAACCGTAGATATTAAGTTCCTGGCAAACTATGGAAGTGAAATGTCCTGCACTGTCCCCTTATTTTGATAGCCAATGCCAATTTTTCATATTGGAAAATAATGCGCTTTTTAATAGTTAAGGCAACTGTTATAACTCATCAGTTGGCTAAGAATCTAGCTGATGAGTTCTGGCATTGTTATGTCTGAATTTGGATGATTCAGGACCATTTTCCCAAATTGTTGAAGTCTACTACCATTCTTCCTTGACTACATTGTGGCTTGTTGTTGACCTTGTTTCACCCTCACCCAAAAACATTTTTTCTTTCTCTGTTTCCACTTTTTAAAACTTGAAGCATTCACATGGTTATGTTCGGAGGCTTGTTCTAACAGTTGTTAAAAATGTTTCTCCTTCCCGTCATAGTATTAAGAATTTATTTTTGTTATACATCCATAGGTCCTGAAGTTCAATCTCACAGAATCTGGGCTCTTCTGTGTTTTGCCCTGGCTTACAATGGCTTTTTCTGCGAATCTTGGAGGGTGGATTGCAGATACACTTGTGAGCAAAGGTTTATCCGTGACCACTGTTCGCAAGGTACTCTTAGTTTTCATTTTCCTTAAAAAAATTCTTAGAATGGCTGTTTTGCATTTTCATTGTTCTTTAATTATGCAATTTTCTCTAAATATGCTTTCCTTCATATATACATTTATCAAGAGTGATGCACATGATGATTTTTTAAGTTCAATGCGCTAACAACTTTGGTAAAGTTACAAATTCAATTCTCTCTTTCTCATGTCTCCTAGTGTATGTGCATATGTGCTCTTTCATCTTCTTCTTCCAAGTTCTCTGTTGCTAATGCTAAGTTGAATTTCTAAATTGAACAGTCTGTTTAAGTTTACTGAATATATCTTACTATGCATTACAGATCATGCAATCAATTGGATTTCTTGGCCCTGCTTTCTTCCTAACTCAGCTGAGCCATGTCAATTCTCCTGCTATGGCTGTTTTGTGTATGGCATGCAGTCAGGTTTGCTTCTTTCAACACTTTGAAACATAAAATCAGTATACGTCTAGCGCCAGTTAACATACCTTCTTTTGTACTCAAACTTCCACTTAATCACGGTAGCTGAGTTACTCTACCAACAATGTTTTAATTGGTGGAAAAGATATTATATAGTGGGTGATCAGACCCCTCTCTCGAATTTTCTCTTCATTACTGAGTTTTGTCTGATGTCAAGGTTTATGACTTCTAGAATTTTAGATAGTTTGTAAATATTAAGTATAAAAAAAAAATGCAAAGTCGGGTATTTTTGTAAAATTCTTCTCTGTCCTATGTAAGTATGCTTATGGAGTCAGAAAATTCAGTCGATGCAATTGGCACAGCTAATTCTAGTTTTGTTATCTTGAATAGGGAACAGATGCATTTTCACAGTCTGGCCTGTATTCAAATCATCAAGATATTGCTCCTCGATATTCCGTAAGTTTTTAGTTCTTTCAGTTTGTTCTACAAAGCGTACTTCAATATAAAAGGAAGCTTAGAGTGATGAAGGGTGGCAAAATTTTGATTTGTGCTAATAATGCTTCACCTAACCACCGGTGTTTGTTGTAATAGCATTTGACATGAGCGGGTTATACTGGACTGCTGATATTGCTTCTCTTCTTAACCTTGTTTGGAGAAGTGATGGTTTTCCCTTTTTTATTTTCTATTTATTCTCTGCAGGGGGTATTACTTGGTTTATCCAACACTGCTGGAGTACTGGCAGGGGTGTTTGGAACTGCAGCAACTGGTTACATTCTGCAACATGGTAAGAAGTCATTCCTTGATTTTTTTCGAGTGGTAATTAGCTAAATAGAAATATATGTTAGACCAGTTGAAACTAAATTGAAAATCAAATTTGATTCCTGGCTTATATTTATGAACAAGAGAAATGTGCCCAATTGAACTGAATCATGGCCTAAGGAATACAATTTGCTGAAAAAATTTTAACTCACCTTTGGCTGTGGAAAGTTACCTACAGGTGACATCGGAGAATAAGCCAAGTGGGTGGAGTTGCTCCTACTTAATAACTTTGCCCTCATGTTTGGTTGAGTTGATCAATTTCATTTAAAACATTCATCATGCTGTATTTAGAAAGAGAATGAGAAAATAAAAATGTCTTTGTCGAAAAACAGTGGGTTGGTTCGAATTTCAGGACACTTCCATCCAAAGCCTTCCTAATATGGTGGCTATAGAATCCTGGTCCATGTGTATTAGCCTGTAGCACTTCATCTAGATTCAAGATCGCCCACAAAATCCTATGATTTCATTTCCCCCTATTCCCCCATAATTGAATCTTTACACAATTGCTGATTCTTGGGCATTTTCCTTTATATTGAACATTCTCAGGTTCTTGGGATGATGTGTTCAAGGTTTCAGTTGGGCTATACTTGGTTGGAACTGTGGTTTGGAACCTCTTTTCAACTGGTGAGAAAATACTGGACTGACTCTCGGATATTCAGATGTTTAGCATGGGGCATTCAAGCCCCCACGTGCCTGAGCTATTTGAGAGAGTTCAATTGATTGAATGAAGACAAAAGATGAAAAAGCATGAGTCAAATTTTGGAGGAAAGGACTTGAGCTAGTGGCCATATTTTCTTAATGCCAGGGAAGGAGACCCAAAATTTGAAATCCAAAATTGTCAATGGCTCTACTATTGCAATTGTTGCAAGAGGTCTCGTTGGAGGAAGAATTTATTTGTATGGTAAACACACCACAGCCTGTAATCCTGTAAATGCTATATTTAATCCTTAACAAATCAGTATGTAATTTCATTGCCTTTTTTCTCTCAAACACGTTGTTTTTTTGGTAGGATCTCTCAATCACTTGGACAGAAGTGATTATGTACCACACATACACACATGCACAAATACAGGCGCGCACACACACACACACACACATACACATATGTAAAACATGAAGAAAGTAAAATCTTTAATCCCTTAGGTTGGACTTTGTGATTTGTAAATGCTGAAAATTGAGAGTATAACTTTTATTGAAATTATAAAATAAGCATATGAAAACCCATATCAACTGATACGGAATATAAACATCACAAAGACATTGCTCTTTTGAATGACTAAGTGTACCCTTAAGCAACTGTAATCAAATTCAACAACCCAAACAAACATTGTATGAAATTGTGAAGTAAAAACAAATCAAACTATATACCACCCAAAGCCCAATTGGACCCCCATGCCTTAATTTCCTGTATATCCCATAAGAGCAAATACACAGTTGAGTTGAGAGAGCGAAATGTACCCAGATGTCACAAATCTTATGCTAGTATACGGGGCTGCAAGTAAACGCGAAGACCATCCTTCATGAACAGAGTGAGAGACATCTTTTGCTCAACCCTGTGTCCCGGAACCAGCGAGAGCCGGTAACGCAGCAGAACTGCTGAGGCCGCAGACTTCATTTGCAAGTAAGCCAAATCTTTCCCCAAACAAGTCCTTGGTCCAGCGTTGAATGCCACAAACTTGTAAGCATCCTTTGGTGGATCGAACTTGTTGCCTTCTGCAGATAGCCACCTTTCAGGCCTAAACTCCATGCAATCTTCTCCCCATATAGTCTTCATTCTTCCAACTGAATATATCGAATATGTCACAGTTGAGCCCGCGGGCACGAACGTGCCATCCGGTAAGACATCGTCTTGGACAACGTACTTGAAGTCCTGAGGGACTGAGGGGTACAAGCGCAGTGTTTCAGCTAATGCTGCTTTCAGATATATCAATCTGTCTGCTTCATCAAACACCAGAGGTTCTTCAAGCCATTTTTTGCGGTCTTGACCACGCGTGTCACAGAGAACCGTTGATATCTCGTTGATGATCTTTTGTTCAATCTCTGGATGGTTCATGATGAGCCAGAAGAACCAGCTGAGGGCTACGGAAGAGGTGTCCCGGCCAGCGAGGACAAAGTTTAGAGCAATTCGTTGGAGAACAGCGCTTGTAAAGAGATTGCCCTCAGCATCTCTTTTCTTCATAAAACGGGACAGTAAATCATCTGACGGAGATTCTTTTCGCGCTTCAATGGCATCGTTCATGTAGTTTTCAACGATTTGGAGGCTACTCTTTAATCTTCTCTCTGCTCCAATCCCCAAGATCTTCTCCAATCTCCATAGTAAACCAGGGTAAAGAAGCCTATAGAGAGTTGCTTCAGTGGCTGTGTCAAAAGCCATAGCAAATGGATTTTCAGGTAAGTCAGGAGAGAGTGTTTCTGGATCTTTACCGAAGGTAAGGCCACAAATGTTGTCAAAGGTTAAGCGAAGCAACAACTCTTGCAAGTCTACCCATTTCTTCTCATTGGATGCTTTGTCTAAAATACACCATAGACGATTCTTGATAGTTCTATTTACCCACCGAGCCATGGCTTGCCTGAGTGTCCGGGTTGTGAACTCAAGTGCTGCTGTTTTCCTTTGAATGAGCCATGTCTCTCCATCGCTATTGAAGATCCCTTGCCCCAAAAGATCATGAAATGCAGCTTGCCAGTGAGGCCCTTTCGGGTAGTTATCGAACCGCGTGCGGAGAATGTGCTCGATGTTTTTGGGGTGACAAGTGACGGTGTAGAACCCTTGCTTCCGAGCCAAGCAAGGAAGAGCAATCGTACAGGTTTGATAGGTTGCTGAGCCACCTGTTGCTCGAAGGTTACTAGCAATCCAATCATGGATTCTCCCCCGGTTCATGACAAGATATGGTAGGCTACCGACTATCGGCCATACTCTTGGACCGGTTAACCTCCTGACTAGGAGATGGAACCAGAGTGCGTAAGCAAATATAGCAGCAGCTAGGCTGAAGACAAATGTAAGGGTCTCCATGGGAATCAGAGAAAGTTGGTGCTAATCAAGGTCTAATATTATTACACTAGACAGTTTAATTTTGAGAGAGATTGATAACAATGGAGTTATATATAAAGTGATAAAATGAGAAAGGTTTAGGAAGAGTAGTTAGGAAATTTGAGTCCAAGGACAGGTCGCTGTTGGGTTGATAGGAACTATGAGAGAGAATTTACACGAAATTAAGCCATGGCAAGCTTTTTCAGTAGGTGCCAAAGACTTGCACTTGCTGTCATTAACTAAGACGTGTCCTTATGATTTATCAACTCAACTCTAATTGGTTAACTTTGCACTCTAATTAATCTATTTCATTCAATTGCCAGCCGGACTCTTAAACTTCTGGAAGAACTGCTATTTCAAATATGTCAGCAGAGGGTGTGTCTTTTGAATATCAGCATCGTATGATAGGAATAGTAATTAATCATGCCAATTAACCTTCAATATAGGCAAATGAATTAACAGTTAATTTAGAGATGAATATATTAATTAGTTTTAATCATGTATAATGACTACAGGTGTTAATATTTAGAAATTAACAATTCAGTGTTGTGTTATGTGTTATGATTTCAAAAGGAAATTGTGAATCTCACATCAATAGTGTATTAAAGTATGATTGAGTATTTAAATATTTACATCATCTTCATTTTGTAAGGTGCTGATTGTGAGATGAAATTATGAGACTCAATGAATTAAAATGGATAATACAAATTAGTGTGGATTGTGATAATATAAATCTCTTGTGGCTTATTTTTCTATGTTCCAAAACCTCTTACCTGACCTGTCAACGGATATCATCAAATGTGTACAATGGAAATTTCACATGAAATATAGAGAACACTTCTTTGGGGGGCTAATGCACTTTCTTGAATGTACGTTTGATAAAGAAAGTTAAGCCAATTGTTTTCCACAAAACCAACTGTTCACTATTTTACTTTTCTTGGAATCCTTGGTGACCCTATTCCAAAGAAAAAGAGAAAGAGAAGTGGTTAGAGACAGTTTACCCGCATTGAGAAAATGGGTTCTTGGTTACAAAGCCTAGAGATAAAAGCCAAGTCTAAAAGCACATGTTAAAAGAAAACCCAAGCTACAATTTGACTCCCTTTGAGTGAGTAGTTTCAAGAGAGGGGAAACTTTAAGAGAAAGAAATGTAAGGGCCTAAACGTTTCCTCTTTTTAACCCTTTTGCTTGAGGAACAGGTCATCATACCAAACGCCTTGATGTTTTCTTTTTCAGGGATTTTTACGTGATAATTAAATTTGTGAGTCAAATGCCATCGACTTTTGCTTTGTTATTTTAATGCTGTTTGTATTGTTCACGTCTATTTATTCTTGTCTAAGCTTACTGGTCTTTCAACAACAATCACAACTATACCCAATGAGTGCAGCCGATGTTGCACCATGACAAATTGTTTTGTTTTCTTTCATATATGCCACTTCATGCACTGCGAAGAGGGAACTAGGCATTTGTTTTATGGATTAGCTGAAAAATATGACATCTTGGCTAGCTGATAGTTATACCCTTTAAATCACTGATGATCCCATTATATATCTAGTATATATATATATATATACAGAAACTATGTCACATTGGTGTAATCACTGTCAATAATTTTACAACCAATTAATTAGTTGGTTAACGACCTTGTGATAAATATATATATATATATATATATATATATATATATATATATATAAAACTTTGTGTTATATTATATATTACTTCCCTGCAACTTTTGGATAAAAGATGCAGAAGCTCAATTAGCTGGTGGGATTAATAGAGCAAGTTTCAGTTAAAAATTATGGGAGTTGACAATCAGATTTATTCTTGTTTGATATCTCATATATATATATATATATATATATATATATATATATCCCTTGTGTTAGTTGTTCCAAGTAATGTTCCTCAATCCTCCATATTTCGAATTTGTTTCAGATCAGACATGTAGTAGAAATCCATCCAATGAAAATTCTAATTCCAGTGGAATAGGCTATATATATACTACATTACCAATTTTATGCTTTATTGTTCCGTCTTTGTTTATATCCAACACATATTCGATAGATATAAATATAAAGATTTGATTTTCTAAATATATAAAAACCTAAACGTATTCAAATTGAATACAAAATCGTATCTGAAATTGGGTAAGTTATTCAAATCTTAAGTTATAGAAACATTCATTCGGAAAGAATTATTAAGGTACTTAGTTCTTAATTAGGACTAATCACTTGATTAAGCATAATTGGCCGTTGCCCTCCCAACAAAATAGGCCACTTGATTTAGTAATAAAACTTTGGATTAAACTCCCTTTGTCATGGACCCTAATAAGAGGCAGTGGCGGATTACAAAGTTCTTTTAAGTCAGAATTTGGTTAACCACCGTGTTTGTATTTTCTTTATTGTATAAGAGATGAGGCATGAACACATGGGGGATTAATTAATTTCATAATCTTTTAAGGATGGGGCTTTAAATTAACGTACAGGTATCTTCTTCCTTTCTTTTGTGTGAAGTATCATCAAAAAGCAAATATGTACTGTGCTTCCAATCTTGGAAACATGATTAATTTTCTCTTCTATTATTTTTGATGTCTAATTTTGACTATAGTAGTACACGTGGCAAGTGACGTGGTAAACACGATACAAAAGGTGACATAGTAATACAGGTGTCAAAACATGTGACAAGTGATTTGATGAAACATGACATAAAAGATGACATGACAAAACACGATATAAAAGATATGACATGACAAAATACACGACAAGTGACGATACAAAATACGTTATAAACAAATGATGTAACGAAATATGCCGCTAAAAGATAATGTAACAGAACACATATTTCATCAACAGATGATGTAACAAAATACATCATAGAAAGTTGACACACAAATGATGTTATAAGGACATGTGATAGTTAGTGTTAGATATATTGTAACGATAAAAGACGTCAATACATGAACAACTAGTACGTGAAACAAAAGAGAAAAATTTTAATGTATATAAAACTAATCCTATTCATAATTTAACCCTAACTAATTAATTCTATATTGTAAGATAACTCTAACTAAACAATTTATATAATTATTTTAACAAAATTGATAAAAATCTTTATAACTCATAAGTTCATTCACCATCTCTTTATGACGTAACATGATAATATTTCTACCCAACTCATAGATTTGTGAAAATACTAACTCTAGGAACATATCAGCCTTGTTTGGCGGTGAGGTCCGTTTGGACTCCGATTTAGGTTGGTTGCAGATCTATGGGGCTGAAGCCCACATCAAAACGACTAAGGAACAAAAGTGATTTGGGCTTTGTAAAAGGCGATTTCCATTTGTTCCACTGGCTAGAGGGCTCAGGCCCACATCAAAACGGCCATGAAAGAGAAATGATGTTGGGTTTTTGTACGGAAGGTTGGAAAAGTGCATAGGTTAGCATTTAGCCACGTATCAAGTCCTATATCCATACCTGCTAAGATCAGCTCTCATCCCTTATTTTTCCTCCCCTGAAAAATTGGAAAATCACAGAAACAAAAAAGAATTAAAATAAAATAAAGTAATAAAAACCATTAAAAATCAAGCAATGAAGATAAGACACTTGTGGAGAGCTCGTGGTACAAACACTCCCAAGTTCTTCCCACTCATCATCTCAAAAGCCATCCAACGGTCCAAAATTCACTGCAAACACTATCCCCATAAAATATATTTCCACTATACATAATCTACCTAGCTCCAGCATCATTTCAAAAGAACAAGGGAAGAAAACTTGTCTAAGCTTAAGTGACAATGGCTTCTCTGCTAATTTCCTTTGCTCCTTCAACTACAAGGGTTTTCGCAGCAACAGCGGCAAAAGGTGCCGGTGGAAGCAAAGAAGAGAAAGGGCTTTTTGATTGGATTCTTGGGCAATTGCAGAAGGAGGAGCAGTTCTATGAAACTGATCCCATCCTCCAGAAAGTTGAAGGAAAGAATGGTGATGGCACTAGCAGTGGCCGCAAGAACTCTGTTTCTGTCCCACAGAAGAAGAAGGGTGGTGGCTTTGGGGGACTTTTCGCCAAGAAATGAAGTATAATCCGATCATCTGGGGGTCTCATTGGTTTGGAATTATTCCCGTTTTGTATCTTGTACTCTTGGAACCTTACTTGATTCTTGAACACTAAGCTGTTATTAATTTCCTTAAATGCACACTACCTTTTTCTCAATATATTCTATTAAATTATGAATTCATTTGAAGTTAGATGTTTGGATTAACTGATTCTTGGTAAGTTCACTGTTAAGAAATTAAAAATACTACCCAATAAACGAGAGTAAAGTGGCAGGCTGAGTTTTTTTACGAAAGGCTCATCACAGTTTAGGTTGTGAATTTATGTGCTTGTCTGCTTTAAAACCTTGGAATAAAACAAGGAACGTGAATAGCATATTTGATATACCGTATCTGATAAATTTGTCTGCAAAACAAAGTGAACTGTATACGGCAACATTTCATGCAACAGTGATTAAACAGAAACTGGCTCCGTCTGTTGTATTGTTTTTTTTTGGAGAATGCAACTGTTAATTTTCTGTATGTGATTGAGAAATATCATGCATTAGCTCACTATCTGTTGACACGTTGTCTTAACATTTCTGTAGTCGTCGCAGAGGTGAAGGTGACAGCTTCTAATGCATGAACCTGACAAAACCTAAAGACAATGAACTTCATATCTGGTAGAAGTTTAACATTTGTATAGACGAAGTTACAATAAATTAGAGTAGGAGAAACAGCCAGATCAGGCACTGGTTCGAGGTATTAAATAGAATAATTCTAGCCAATGGGAAATGGCAGATGCATGTCTGGATCAGCATCCAAGCAGATAGACAAGATTAGGTCAAAAATAAATCATGGTTTGCTCTCTTTCTGAGTAATTCTTTATTTTTCTTTCAATCTTAAATAATTGACAAGCTATTTAGGCAACTGCGAACATTGAACAAACAAAGATTTGTTAGGATCTTGTTATATTCAATTACATCTAGTACCTAACTCATTTCTGTCAGAGTGGACACAGTTAAACATCGGATTAGCTGGCATCTTGCTTTAAGGGACTATTTGTTTCAGAACAAGGCCAGTTCAAGCTAAAGAAACACAGTGTATGGCATAATAGAGAAGGATGTGAAATCCAAATTCCAACAAGACCTTGTTTAATCACAGGGTTCAAATCAAGCTTTGGTAGCGGACAGGATGGATAATGGATGATTGTCGTGTGCCAATTGACAAACAATAAGGACGAATGTCACACTATTGGCATGTCAATTTTGGTCTTGCCCTGAAGAAAGCTAGGCATGCTCGGCCAATTCTATGTCAAAAAGCTAAGAATTCTATTGCACACGCCCGATTTGGAAAACAATATCATGTGACTGCTTCAAGTAAAGTCCTCAACAGTCTGTTGTGGTTTTCGTCCTCTTTGAAAGTCGCAATAACTTTACTAGAAACTTTTTTGGTAGAAATGTGCTCATATTCACCTCGGGAAATGTAAAAACATATAGATTGAAGAACAAGATATACACCTATGTCAAGGCTAGAAATGGACTGATATGGAAACCTATGAAACAAAGCAAGTTAGCTGGTAAGCCCCGTCGGAGATATGCATCCCAACAGAATGTCCGGTAGGAGAAATGAATCCGAAAGGATAACATAAGATAGTCTTTCATAGGCAAACTAAGTAATGCTTTACTTTCTTCATCTAAAGAAAAAGACAATGTACATATAAGCTACTACCATGCTTAATATTTTCAGCAAACTATTTTATGACCAAATATTACCATTAACTACAGAGCTCAATGAGAATTAGCAGAAACAGAATTTGATCTAGGCAAAGAAGCAGAAGAGTTGATAAATTCGATGCAGTCCTCGATGGCAGCACTCCTATGAGAATCAACAGGAGTTACAAATGGCTTTGATCTTCCTGATGAAGAAGAAACCTTAGGAGAAGGCCTAATTCTCATTGACACCACATGCAAACCTTTTGCCACTTTCCCACCGAGATGCTTGAGAAATCTTACCGGTGAAAACTTAGATCTTTTACACAGCATGAAGCCACAACTCCTGGTGACTCCCCTGTTCCCAGCAGCCTTGTTATCGGACTTCTGCATAACAGAAGCATTTACCTTGTTGTTTCCCTTTTTCCTACTCACTTTGTTGCTCCCTTTAGTTGACATCTTCTGCATTTAGCTGACCTTTGAGAGAGAGAGAGAGAGAGAGAGAGAGAGAGAGAGAGAGAGATGGAGGTAGGGAGTTGCAGTAGGGGCAACAACTGAAGTCGCAGTGGATGGAAAATGAGGTGTGGATGGATGGGAGGGCTTGACAAATAAAAAAGGAGAGAATGCTGAAACAGTGGGCTAAAAAAGTTCAAGGCAAGGAGGGAAAAGTAATTAAAAAGAAAACAGAAAAATAAAAAAGTTATGATTAAATATAAGCCCACACTTCACACACTTATGTAAACTGAAAACAGTGTGATGTGGTTTTTGTAATCAAACCCAAATCATGGACTTACCTTGGGTAACTTTTCTTACAAGGGATTCTATCTGTAGTATGCTTTCTTCTCTTTTACATACCCTGCAATGCAAAGCATGATGATGTACGATCAAAGATAAAGAAATAAAGACTAAACGCCATTCAAGCAAAATAATAAATAATATTTCAACCAGCATCTGAATTTGAGTTTGTAATCACTCGGGCTGGGGCAAATTTGAGTTAAGAGAGAAGGGTTTAGGTTGCCACTTACTCTTTGGCTCAACTGTGAGAGGGTGTTTGGTCTAAGTTTCAAGACTTGCTTCTCTCTTTCTTATACAAAAGAAAAACCTAGTTGATTGCATTGTGTGGATTGATGTCATTAAGGGTCTCATACAAATTTTGCTATGGATCTTGGGCATGTATCAGGCGTCTGTTGTCAGGCAAAAACTTTTGGCAAAAGGGGGAGAAATGTCAACACTATCAGCTGGTTGCAAATGCATGTCAGGATCTCCAAAGCATTTAGCAAATGAATCAACTTACTCTTATGTCCATTTCTTTCTAACAACTTAAAGAATCCACCAGCATTTCGCATCCGAAATATATATATATATATAATGTTGTGTTATCATTCTTTTTTCGTTTTCAGAACGCTTGACATCATGACTAAGTTAGAAAGATGCCCCTCTCTGCAAGGCTACAAACGAAAGACGAAATGCTATCATTGTCTTCAGAATTTGGTGGGGACCTCGAATTCTCATGTACACACGAGGGGCTATAGACTAGTACCAATATCAAAATCATATGTATCACAAAAAGATGCTCAAAGAAGTTGGCAAGAAGCCTTTAGAGAGGAGGAATAGGATAAAAAAAATAAAACAAGGCATAGTTTTCTTTGATTTCTCCCAGTGCTCTCTTCATTTGGAATCTCTAAAGCAGAGGGTCCAGTGAGAGCCGATCTAAGCTGAATATATATATATTCTGCTATTTTCATTAAGTTTAATCTCTCTCCTTTAGAAAAGAAGTTATAGATGAGGTAACCTTTCGGTAAAATCTGCTTTGATCATAAATAAGATCGAAGAACTTTTTGACTTTATCCTTTGATCATATTCAGTATGGAAGCCACAGATTCCCCTGCTTTTGCTTGCTCAGGAGAAAAGGGTTGGAGGTTGGTGTTTTCCATTTATTTGATTGACCAAAAAGTAAACAAAAATAAATGCCAAAGGTGGTTAGAAGTTAAAAGTAACAAGTCAGAGAAAACCAGGTAAGTTAAAGACATGCCGGTCTCAATTTCCTAACCTCTCCCCCAAATCTCAAGACTGGAGATAACTATTCATTAAGGCTAAAAACCAGATTAGTACAGGATAAATTATGATTAGACATGACAAAAGATGCAATGAATGATTAACCATGTAAAATTAGTATGTCTAAAAGCCAAAAGAAAAATTACAAATACAACTGTATCTGCACTCTGCGGTTGAGTAGTGATAAGTGTTTATTGGTATCAAAATCACAATCAATTGATAAAGTGGAAGAAATTTTCTTTTTTCAGTGCAAAAGTTGGATGACAAAAGCATCCATTGTACTAAAGATTACCAAGCCTGATTGAGTTCAAGACAAAGGACCTAAAATGACAGTCTACCAAATGGGTAAATGCTCTGCCGAAAGCTGGACTCACTCATAGATGCTTCCTACTCTGTTTTCTTTCAACCTTTTCACTGATATATGCTGTCTGGAGTTCAGAATTATCTAACTAAGCCAAGTTACTGCTAATTGCAGTATATTGATTCAAGTCATTCAGTTACCATGCATAAATAGTATTAGGTTATTTGTGAAGACTGAAGGAGCAGTGTTTTTGTTAGTGCTGAATGAAAAACTGAAAATCAAACCAAAATAAGCCAGCAATTCTTAGGCTAACTTGACACATGAATAGGAAGATCCTCTCAGGCTTTCTTAGTGATTACCAAACCAGGTTTACTCAAGAAGAGGTGTAGCTTTATCTAGAGATCGATGGTCATTTCTAAAAATCATGTGATGACAGAGAAAAAGAAGGTTCTTAACAGCTCAAACAAGTGAACAACAGTCTATGCTCATCCCAACTCTTTCCCTCTCCAACCACTTGCAATAAATCTAACTGTGCGGTAATTACTGCAACTACCAAATGCCAATAGACCAATGCTCAAGAACTCGAGGAAACCAGATCTCAACTGCTATGATTAAGATGACTAGAGGCTGAAAGTCCTCGTATTGGGGATTCTAGGTTAACCAGAAAAGGGCAGGCATATGAGTACACACATTAAAGACTCTAGCTGGATTTAAAACATATACCATATAACCTACATGATTACTACATTCATAATGAATTTAAATGTCGTACAGCTTTCTTTCATTTCATTTTAATTTTGGTTGGCAAGCAAGCAAATCTAAGTACTCTTTTTCTATTTCAATTGGTATCATGGATTAAAGAAGTTCATTGGCAAACACCTGTCAGAATCGTAGCTCTTATACAGCTAGCAGAGAACCAAACAATCATGTATAAGCCACATTCAGATACAGTTAGCAAACTAAAAACGAAGCACAGTCAACTAGTCAAATTCCAGCTGATTTGAGCTTCTGTAATGCAATCTTCAACCGTTTACTTTGAGGCTACCAAAGTATACAGCAGTAGCTTTTTGCGATTTTCTCCAGTTATCTGTGCAACATGTTCCATGCTTTTAACCAGAATTTTATTCCCAAATTGTCACACAATTCACACAAGATTTTTGATAGAAATAAAGCAGAAAATGGTATTTCAGAGAGAAGAGTTGGAGTAGATAACCAGAACCAAGTTGTAGAGTGTGCCAACATTCATCCTCTGCTCCTGTATACAGCTTATCATTTAGCATCAGAACTTAAGATCATGGTCAAACATGCTTCAAAGACAAATATATAAATGCAAAACCCCCCTCCGATACAGTCTTACCATTTCCTCAAACCAAATGTTCCAAAACCAAACACTCCCTAGTCATCACCATCAGTTTCTCAACAAGAAAGATAAACAGATCAATAAAAGTCAATGAATTGAGTTCTTCAATGATCTGTATCTTAATCTTTCAAAAGTACAGAGAATATAGAGCTTTTCAATATACACAATCCTGTAATTGATATGAGAAAAGAAAACTCACTGTCTATCATTTTTTACAAGCAAAAGCTGTCCATCATGAGTAATGATATAATCCAAGAAATCCTTAACTTCTCCAGAATCCTTAAAACACTGAGGTGCATCAAGATCACTGTCCAAATTATACCAAACCCCATCAATATTTCTCAATGCAATCCAATGCCTACTTTTCCAGAGCCCAGCATACCGTCTAACCGGAACATTAATCACAATTCCCATCAAAATTTCATCATTAAGATCAATAGCTGATGCTCCATTTCGACGATCATGCCAAATCACAGTCTTCCCTTTCCCTTCAAGTGCAGCAATCAAAACATTTATGTCATAGTTTCCAGTAATTGAATTATGGTGAGGCTTGAAGACTAATGAAAAGGGTGTCCAAATTTCCTTGTTTGGGTCATCAAGAACGAGTTTTTCAGCAACGGAATTCAAGCTAGCTCGAGTAAATGCATCTTTTTGCTGAATTATAACAAAATATTACAAATTATTAACGAAACCTATATACAACAACATACTAGAAAAGAAAGAAAGCGAGAAAGAGAGAGAGAAGGTACCTGGAAGAGATTGTTAAGGGAATGTAAGAGGCAATATTGTAATCTCTGCCTTTCGTGATAGATTTGGTTCTGCTCGCTTGCCATGAATCAAAGGCTGTGGAAATTTGATTATTGCAAAGGGAACCAACAGCTGTTTTGCTCGTCAAATTCGAAGGTTCTTGATTTTGATCAGAGGCTCAACTTTGTCCGGTAGGCTGCTCGTTTTGCGGATCTTAAAACAGGTAGAATATTAAAAAAAAAAGAAAAAAAAACCAGCGTTCTTCGTTATCGAGAGTTTTCCATTTCCACCCCCCCTTCTGGCCGGATGTCTGGGTGACCAGGCTTGGGTGTTACTGTGAAACTGAAAACATAAGTCCCAAGTAAAAACCTTATGCGCTCGGCTAATTATTTTGAATTTGTTTAAATTTGCAAAGCAAA
This sequence comes from Theobroma cacao, assembly GCF_053813885.1. Taxonomy (NCBI): domain Eukaryota; kingdom Viridiplantae; phylum Streptophyta; class Magnoliopsida; order Malvales; family Malvaceae; genus Theobroma; species Theobroma cacao. The sequence continues at coordinate 47,410,346 of NC_142647.1, forward strand.
AAATTATTATAATGTTGATCTAATATATTATGTTAAAATATATTATTTAAGTCATTGTAACTTTAATCATGAAGGAAATGTTTGAAGTGCAAAAAATGAAAATATGTAATTGACACATAACATGAATTTATTTTTTTGTTATTTAGGAAAAATAGATTTGACCTCTTTTTTTCTTTGAAAATTGAAAGCTAACCACCTGAGCTTGGCCGGAAGTTGAGATAAATATCTCAAGTTTGAAGTTCCGACTGCACTGTTGCACGAACAAGCATTCCCCTTTTTAGTTTCAACTATGGAACAAAGTCATGGAAACTTGGAAGATATAGAGCAGATATAAAACAATATAGACAAATCCCTGCAGCTATGTTATGTCTACCTTGTAGCTATGCCTTTGCCCCATTTTCACTAAACAGATCCAGACAATAACCTTGACTCACTCACTGCTCACACGTAACCACACTCAAACTGATGTAGGAAGCTGTGCCATTTGATATATGCATTTGAGCCTTTTGTGCCTCTATTTCATAGGAGACTTAACCAGGTCTGTCAGAAGAAACCGCTTAATAGCAAACGACCTTTGCATATTTATCTATTATCAATTAATCTCAACTTAACTGTAAATAAAAACAATACATTCACGACCACAGCAATATCTACCTGTAAAGCTGCAGTTTTCTGTATCATAACATCCTAAACAAAAGAATAAGAAACAAATAAGATCAAAAGTCTTGTTTCCTGTCCACTACCCAAATCAAACCTGCACATATAGTCTTTTTTTTTTTTTTAAATTTTTAAATAGCAAAAAATCACAAGCTTTGCCTATTTTTTTACACAAAGAAACCATAAAAATACATTAAATCCACAAAATTTCCCCTCTTTTTACCCACCTGATGTTTACTCAAAAGAAGGTGGAAGTATTTTGGCCGTAAAAATTTGGAATCCAGGCAAAACTGAGAGATCTACTGCACCTTTTGGGAGGTTTGCAATTTTCTTAAGCAAAGAAAGCCTGTTCTCTCTAATTGTTTCGTCGTCCTTCACATAGAAGTCATATTAGTAAATCATAGAAGTCATATGAGTAAATCATTTTTGATTGGGATGGGGACGAAGAACCTGTGGAACTCAAATATAAAGAGAAAAATAATTTTCAAAATAAAAATAAAGAGAGAAAAATAATTGATTTGATACAATGTTAATTGATACCCTAGGCTGCTTACACTTGTTTAAGTTTATCAAGCAACTTGATTTAGCTTAAAAGTTGAGTTCAAACAAAGTTATTTTATTATAGGCTTACTTTGTTTTGTTTTGTTTTTTTTAAAGAAAATAAGCTTTGGTTAACAGTTTACCTTGAATTTGTCTATAAAACTTACAATTTTATATAATAAAGCAAAATAAAACTCCAAATCTTCATTTGAAATACCATTAAAGAATTTAAAAGTTGAAATCACAAATATACCTAAGACTAAGAGTTCAGAACAGAAAAGAATATTTGTCAATAATAAGAAAAGTCATTATCAGATCATTTAGTCCCATTGAACAAGCTTACAAACAAGTTCATGGAACCATGTTAAACAAGCTGATGAGTATATTAATTAATTTTATTAATGAGCCATAAATTATTAATGCTGCGAAGACAACATACCACCATCACAAACACTTGATTAAAAAAATCCTCAAGGGGTTGTATAGCTCTGACGACGATATTTCAATGAAATCATCAACTTCAATACCTGCATAACCAGAAAAGTTAGATTTCAGGGTTAGCTGGGAAGAGTGTTAATCAAACAAATTAGATCACAATGCCATTTTTCCTACAAAAGACAATAACTCAACAGCACCAGCAGACAGGTAATAAACTGAGAATACACCAGGGTGAATTTTGTTTTTAACAGACAAGAAAGTGTCCTGTAGAGCTCTCTCTTCGTTTGTTTTCAAATGCAGCATCATCCGCCTAATAAGATTAAATTAAAACACCATGAGAAGAGATTCCAGAATTTGTAAGTGATGCATCTCTATAATAAATCAAAGAATATGACAATTTTTCATATCTCAATGTCCAACAAGAAAATGACATTCTAAACTAACTAGAAATCTTACCAAGACTGAACAGCATATTCAGTTTTCAGTCAGAGATTTTAATACAGAATTGACTATCAAACAAAAGGGTAAGAGCTAAATGCTCAAATATCAAGTGTAAGCGACTGGGTACTTCTTTAGTACAAAAGGGAGTAATAGTACCTCCATATCAGCATCCACATCCTTTCCATGGTCAATTCTAGTTGGACAAGAATAGGCTTCCACAACCTTGGGAAAAGATTGCTTTCGGCAAGGTTTCCATTTGCTTTCATTTATTTTTATATGCTATCATATATCATTTGAGGATACTGGAAATTGATGAGAAATGGAAAGCAAAAACTCTTTAAAACAAAACATTCAGCAGCTCCCAAGCAAAGAAAGAAAGAAAGGAAAAATACAAATATGCATAAGACTCAAGCATAAAGCATTCATATTAGAAAATATCCATCACTGCAGACATTCATCATTCAAGATGTCTTGGATTCAGCAACAGGGTAGCCCATCTTCTATGTAGAAAGCAGACTTTTTAACAAAAACATATCCATCCATGTCATACACAAAGATATAAAGTGAGAATAGCCTGCAGCAAAGATGTCAAGGATATTATTGCCTAAACAATCACAGGCCCTTTTGCGTCCACTAACAAATGTCTTCATAATCGAGGCAATCCCTTTTTGGTGTTGACATGAACATTTCTTTGGTGTTCTTCAGTCAGTTAATTCTTCAAGATATACTTTCTATTATGGCCCAGGGCATGTTGTCAGTCATGAGTTGAGGACCAACAATAAGGAAATTGCATTTCTAACAAAACTATTATGAATAGATATAGCCATTGTATAGAGACACAAGAAATGAATACCTAAGACGAATAGCAACTGAGTGCACTTAATTTACATGTTGTTAGTTTTTGTCTTCCCTTTTGGTTGTAAATGGTTTGTACAGATGACTGATGATGAGGCCTTAAGGTTGCTAGGAGATGTCAATGAAAGAGTGTGTATCTTGATCTCTTATGCAACCATAAGGTGTCTGGGTCACGAATTATGACCTTGTTTTTGAACCTACCAGAATATGGTTGGCCTCTGTTTTCCATTGTTATTTTGAAATGGAAATTAGAGTTGCCTTGGCTTTTCAAAAAAAAAAAAAAAACACCTGCAGCCAGAAACACACCCTATCTGCATAAATTCGCCGATGGCACTGATAATATTCATAACTTCCACACAGCAAGGAATACAACACAATCCAAGGGTGAAACAAATAGCCTGACTCAATATCATCCCTACTCTTTTGTTCCCTAAATTTTGAAGCATTCCACACACAAAAAAAATGAAGAAATCTTTAATGGAAAACGATTCATAATCTCCACACAAAGTTTTTTTTTTTTGTTTTTTATTTCTCTTAACACCACAAGTGATTCTCATCTTAAGGTAAGCAATCAAATCCATCATGAGTTTCAAATTCTTCACCTTGACAAAAATGCTTTTGAAAATTTTTTATGTGCCAATGAAACAACTCTTTTTGTTCATAATTAAAAATAAAAAAATTTTAATAGACACCATTGTATTTTAATGTACAATCGGAATGTCAAATAAACACAACAAGCTACATGTTCACATAAGCACCATTGTGCCTTTATTATACTATAGGAATGTCATCACAAATAGATTAAATATCTATTTGCACCATTATACCTTCGACTAAATGTTTATACCATTATACCTTTATTATACTTAGCAACAAGACTAAATGTTTCTTGATAATCAAATCCCTCAACTTGACTATAACCTTTGGCTACCAAACGAGCTTTGAACCTTTCTATAGTGCCATCTGCCTTCATTTTGGTTTTCTAAACCCACTTATAGCTAATAGCATAAGAATCAACAGGTTGTGGAACTATGCTCCATATGCCATTATCCTCTACAGTTGCCAGTTTAGCAGCCTTAGCATTTCTCCAATGAGCATGTTTAACAACTTGATGATAAGTATTAGGTTCAGGAATATGTGACAAAGAAGTAGTAAAGTCTTGTGGGCAGGGGACAATTGAGTAGTAGACAAAAATTGAGTAATTGGATGTGAAGTAACAGAGTTTGAAGAAGTGGGAATGTGAACATCATCTACTTCAAGGTATTTAGCTGGTTTTCTAATTCTGTCACTTCTCCTATGTGGAATAGAATCAGTAGGAATATTAATATTATTAACAAGGCTTGAATCAAAAAAGTCAACTATAGGGTCAACATGACTATTAAAAACAGATTGCTCTTCAGAATTTAAAGGAAAATTAATGAAATGTGAAGATTCTGAAGTATTTGAAGATGTGGAAGACTAAATAGAAGGTGTAGAAAAAAAATTAGGAGTACAAGATGGAATAGAATGAGGTACAACATCCAAAAAATCAGAATCTGTATCATGCACATGAGGTGTTTGATAAAATGTATGATCATGTGAATTCTTAACAAAGGATTAAAATGGAAATACATGTTCATGAAAGATCACATTCCTAGATATTAGAACCTTGTTGGCAAGTAGATCATACACCTTGTAAGCTTTGACACCATTTGGATACCCTAAAAATATACATTTACTAGCCCTCAGATCAAATTTCTTTCTATGTTGACTAAGAGTGGAAACAAAACAGAGGCTGCCAAAAGCTCTAAGGTGATCATAAGAAGGTGATTGCTTATACAAAAGTTCATATGGAGTTAAATTGTTAAGAATTTTGCTTGGCATTCTATTAATAATACGAACAACAGTGAGAATAACATATCCCTAAAATTGAAGAGGATCATGAGACTAATGCAATGAAGATCTAGCAACCATTAATTATGTTGATGTTTTCTCTCAACTCTACCATTTTGTTGTGGAGTTTCAACACAAGTTACAAGATGAACAGTACCTATCCTGGCATAAAATTCAGTAAGAGCAAACTCTTTGCCATTGTCAATTCTTAAGATTTTAGTACAAGCTTTAAATTGAGTTTTAACAAAATTATTGAAATTGGAAATAATAGTTGAAACATCCGACTTCCATTTCATCAAAAATATCCAAGTGAACCTTGTAAAATCATCTAAAAGAGTAAGAAAATATCTTTGATTAGAAAAAGTAGGAATCTCATAAAAACTCCATATGTCAGCATGTACAATCTCAAAAGGACTGACAGTAGCTTGTGCATGAACAGGAAATGGAACTCTTCTTTGCTTAGCCATAAGATAGACTTCACAAAGTAAACCTATTGATCTTTGAACTTTTGAACAATTTTCATGAATTACATTTATTCTTTCTAGAGGTGCATGACCTAATCAACAATGCCACAAATCAAAGTTTGGATGTGTAACTATACTATTGAAAACAGAAGACAATTTGACTGACTTAATAACCTTATTAAAACTATACTTGGACAGATCTTGTTCATCTTCATTTACTTGCATGAAGTATAAGCCTACAGTGACTTTAGCTACCCTAGTCACCTTGCATGAATTTAGATCCTGAACAACACATATTTCATTAGTACACCAGACACAATTTTTTTTGAACTAATGAGCTTACTTACAGAAATGAGATTAAACTTGAAACTAGGAACATATAAGACACCATTAAATATGAAAGATGAAGTAAATTTGACAGTCCCAATATGAGCAACTAAAGCTCTTGCCTTATTTGGAAGTTGTACAAAACAATTAGACACTGATTTAACAGAAACAAAATTATTCAAGGAATAAGAAATATAATTTGTTGCCCTTGTATCTACTATCCAAGAATTATGCTTGATCATGACAGTATTCATATCTCTATATTTAGATGGAAGATTATTAGAATTACTGAAACAGACAAGGCCAAAAATAATACCTACAAATGCAAAATTGACCAAAGAGTGTTTGCTTTGTTAAGTGATTGTAGAATTTTCCTTTCCATCATCAATATTAATACCATTCTCATTTAAGAGATTCATCAGCTCGCTGACTTATTGCTTAATGAGTGACATCTGAAACATGGTGCTGTTTTCAGCAACCTCATAATCTTATGCATGCTATTTTCCATCAAAAACATATTGTTTTCCTTCAACAATGGAAACATTATTCACTGACTTATCTCTGTTATATGCATTTCCCTATGTTGAACTTAAAATTCTTAAGAAAGCCTATCAATCTATAGCACTTGTCTTTGGAATGTCCTTTCTTATTACAGTGAGAACAAATGATATCTTTCTTGAACTTTTTTTTGTCGTCTGATGCTATTGCCATGGTAGAAAATTTAACACTGGTTGACTTTGTATCAACAAATTTCTTTGTGCTTTTTCCTATAACACCATGTTATATACCTTATCCAAAGTAGGTATAGGATCCAACAAGATTATCTGTGATCTTATAGTAGAGTAAGAATCATTCAAACCGTTTAAGAACCTAAAGACCATATCCTTTTGATATTGGTTTGAATACTTCTTAAAGCAATTAGGATTGCATTTGCCACATTTACATTGTGGTAATGGCCTGTAATTCCTCATTTCTTCCCAAATTCCTTTTAATTCAATGAAATAAGTATCCACAGATCTAGTTCTTTGAGATACATTTTTCAAGGTGAATTGTAAATTGCATATTCTTGTGTCATCAGGCTATGAGAAATTTTACCTCAAAGTATTCTAAATTTCAGCAACTAAATCCATGTAGAACACAATTGAAGCTATGGGAGGAGTTATTGATTCTAATAACCAAGCCACTATTAAATTGTTATATCTTGTCCATGAATCAAAACGTGGATCTGTTACAGCTGGTTTAACAATGGTTCCATTTAGAAACTCTAGCTTATTCTTAATTGAGATTGCTAAAAGGAAGGATCTACTCCAAGGAATATAATTGTTTATAATAAGCTTAGGAGAAATAACAATTGATCCTGGATGATTAGAATGATATAAAAAGTAAGGTGATCGTGGATCTTGAGCTGGAGAAATAATAAATTTACTAATTGTACTTTCTTCCATGAATATTCTAGAGATTACAAGAATAGCAACAGAAATTCAACAACAATTTTCACCAAGAATGATGCTAAGTAATTGGAAATTAGAAACAAGTAAAGACCTTCGAATTCAGAAGAGTCTTGAAATCCTTAACCTAAAAGTGCTCTGATACCATGTTAAAATCAGCAGAGGAATAGAATAGAGGAATGAGAGGAAAAATCGAGAAGCCACTGTGAAGGAAATGATTTTTCTCATCCCTGAACTTGTCATTATAAGAATATTTATACAAGTAACTAATCAACTGATGCTAACCAACTAACTAACTAATCAACTACTTTAACTAATTACAACAGTAAAAGTAACTATTAATAGCAAAACATTAAAACTAAAGTTTACATTCTATACAACAATAAAATTACACGTGTTCTTCATTTTTCTTGACTGTAACAAGTCTTCTGCTCTTTTAATGTTCAAACATAGCCAATCTAAAATCAGCCTTAAATATCATCTTCACCTTCAGCTTTCAACAGGATGCGTGTGGCTTGAGAAAGGAGATGACTAAGGGGAAGGCGAGGATACCCATGGTTGGCTCTATGTCTTGAGGCTTGAGTTCAGTAGCCGCAAACGCATATGATGTGGGTATTTAATAAGTTTGGCCAAGTACGGTCAGATAGTGTCAGTTTTATTTGAGTTGGTGGCTTTTTTAAAAATAAAAATAAAAAAAATATTAGTTTTGGACCTAACATTTTAAAATAAAATCTTTGTTATATTATCTCTAGACATCTTTGAGTGTGACCTAATTAAATTCGATATCCAACATACTAAATACAATATTAATAATCTAGTTGCTTGAGTATACGTCTCAATTTATACTTATATAAAATTAGCATTATGTAATAAAAAATCAAATTCGATTTTATAAGATTCTAAAAGATTCAAGTGTGGGGATTAAACTATAACATATTCTTAATCAATCTAACGACTTAATTTTGACCACCATGATATGCTTATCAAGGGATTAGTCGGCCATGAAACCATACAAATCATCTTGCTTATATATAATATTCTTTTCAAAAATAAAACTGGTAATGATATTAATCCCTTTGTCATTGTCACCAATCATCACATCCGTATTATTCTTTGTTAATTGAGCTGAATTTGGACTCTGCAAAAATCAACAAAGTTTCCCCGTCTGTACTTGACATGCAATGCTCAACGCTCAAAGGCAAACGAAACAGAGAAAGTGAGTTTCCCATCAAAAGTCAAACTGAGTTGAGTCTGTTAGCATAAATGCACAACTTGGTTTTCTTTAATTAACAAAACTCAAACTATATATTATATTAAATAAGAAAGCTTTCAATTTCTTAGTCCTAGAAATAAATGATACATGTTTGGTCGGCAGATGTGACTTATGTGCACGCTTTTGATTTGACCAAGGCTTTATTTTATGAGAGGGACACACTAGCTGTTTTATTGAGTTTCTAGAATTAATATTGGAATAGAAACTGATATTATTAAATACAAAATTGTCTGCCATGCAATGCGCTATAAATCACCTTTCATCATTCTCTAAATCTCTCACTGGAGAAGCAGAAAACACTTGTGGGTGCTTTTGGGGTAGGGGGACCAAAAATAGTTCCCAAAAAATGCATCCCAGGTAATCAAAGCTTCTTCTTTGTCTTCATTTTTCTTTCTTATTTATTTGTTTTAAAACCAGTTCAATCAAGTTCAAGTTTTAGCAATCATTAATCTTCAAATCTTGTAAAGTTTATTTCTTTTTACTCATTTGTCATTGGTTAATTTTTGATTAGATAATTGTATAGTACTTAAATAGTACTATTTGTTTCTTTTTCTTTATTTTTCTTATTGAAATACACTTCCTAATATTATTTTTTTCCATTTTACAAATTTATTTGTCATATTAAAGAGTATCGTACATGGATACATTAAGCTTAAAGTTTTTATTAAAAAAAATAATTATTTGACCTTAATAATGACTAGATATGGTTGGTTTTATCAAGTGATGTAATCTGAAGCAGCTCCTTTGTTTTCTTCAGCGCAGGTGACATGGCAGCAATGCATGCAATTTTAGGCTTCTTAATATTAGCCTTCGTTCCCTTTCTGTTGCTCAAGTACCGTGAACCCGATGCTTCTCCATTCAATGACGGCAACAGCATCATCATACTGGTCTTCTGCATTGCTACATTGACATATGTTGCAGCCATGGTGACGGAACTTAGACTCCGAATTCGTGGTGTCGAATGCCCCAACGTTATAAGCAATGTCAGTTACTTATCTGCTTCTCTTGCCTCGATTTCACTCGTGATGATCCTTTTCCCGTACCTGGGTTGGTTCTTGTTTGTGATATGGATCGGTTTCTTTGTGATAGAGCTCTTCCAGCTGCTAGCTTCGGGTGCATCTTACCTTTGGAACAAGCAAGAAAAGAATGAGGATCAGTCGTCTGCGGCTGCAAGTACTCCTGACTCTCCTCCGGTTTAGAATCAATTTGCTCACCAACGATTGACATTAAATTCGTCCTACGTTCTTGTAAAAAAATTATTTTACTAATGAAACAATATTCATTATTTAAAAATCATTTTGCTAGCGAAAGAAGCAGAAGCAATACGCACGTAGTAATGATCGCTACTTCCTAAGAGTCGAGACTGCAATAGTTGCACCCGAACCTGGAAAAAGCCTTGCCCGTTACAAAGGCGACGTATCACCCTAACACTGCAATAAGTTGGCTACCCAGGAACGCTATCATACCTGATAACGAACAAATATATCTAGAGCCGGAAATAACTTCAGTCAATATGCCGGTTTTGCCTGCGAAAACTCAATCAAGATACATGACAGCGAAACAACACCATTACAGTGCACCAGTTATCAACACAGGACAGTAGGCAGGAACAGCGCTGGAAAACATTAAAACCCAAGTCGCAAATAATTTCAGTTTTATCAATCCTTTTTTGCAAGACAATCGCACAACGGCTAGCTTCCCTTGCTCAAGCCTTTGCATAGATGAGTTTCACGCACTGGTTAATCTATATCACGTACGGTGGCGGGTATGAAAGTCACGCTAGCTCGCGCGCTTTTGAGATCCTATAACAATTGCTAGGTTGCTCTGGCGCCAATGAGTTTATTAATTCTCTCTTACCGATCTATAATCTATAACATATTTAAAAGGAAGCCTCTAGTTGACCACGTGGAGGGTAGAGAGAGTGAAAGAGAAAAGATATTGAAGCAAAGAGAGAGAAAGAAAGGGGTGTAAAGAGGTCAGAGTTTACTGTTGAAGCAAAGAGAGGGAGTGCAAAGAGGCCAGTGTGTTGCACACATTCATACTCTAATCTATAACATAAGCCCTCATTTACCCACGTGTCGATCTAGGCAATGCTCACGTTTTCAATCTCTAAACCTGTTAGTAAATCTAACTTTACAAAAGAAGCAGTCAATCCACATTTTTTCATCAATATCTAAACCTATTAGTAAATCCAACTTTACAAAAGAACCAATCAACTCACGTTTTCCCATTAGTCAAATTCATATCTCTTTTCTCCATAGCCAGAGAAGCTACGTATTCTAGGAAGGAGTTTTGAACTCGTCAAACTTGAAGGGAGCGTTTTGAAATCTCTGTCATGGGTTCTCAAACAAAACCCAAATTGCCCACATTAGTAAGTCATTTGACCTTGTTGGTATTTCTTTGTCCATTCCCATCCCCTGTTCTTTTACTCCTTGAGTCGGCTTAGATTTGCTTGATCATTTTCATCTTTTCAGCTTTCCTCATTGTCAGCTTCCCCTCAAGTCTACGCGATACTTCAGGCTTGCTCTCGGTCGACTTGGAAAACAACAGGGAATCATGAATTTGTAATATTTTATCGTAGATTTCGGTAAGAGAGTTTTGGTTTTTGGGATTCAATGTTGTGTTTGCTTTTTGAGATTTCATTTTGGCCTTTGGATTTTCTACGCCTTGTCGACATGTGCGGTTTGAGGTGGGTGCCATGTCTAGTGTTCTTACCATATCTCTATTTTTTTTTGTTCTATCTTGGTTTTTATTCTTCACTTTAGTGTTTAGCACTTCTTAGTATATAACAAGTTTTTAGTTTAAGGTCCTTTCTCATGTCTGCCTTTATTTTTTTTGTCTATACATAACTTTGCTTTGAGTGCTAACATGTCTAACTCAATTTTCTCTTCAGTCAAGTAAATAGTTTTTTATTTAACCCCAACGCAACGCGGGGTTCAATCCTAGTCTATAATATACTTAAAAGGAAGCCCTAATAGGGCTTTCAGAGTTAACCACGTGAAGGGTATAGAGAGTGAAAGGGAAAAGATGTTGAAGCAAGGAGAGAGAAAGAGAGGGGTGCAAAGGGGTCAGAGTTAACCGCGTGAAGGGCAAATAGAGAGAAAGAGAAAAAGATGTTGAAGCAAATTAGCAAAGAAAGGGGGTGCAAAGAGGTCCGTGTGTTGCACATGGGTAATATTCTAGTATATTTAAAAAGAAACCCCAATTTAACTAGGTGTCGATTTCAAAGGTTGAAAAGTATTTCCAAAAAGAGTTTAAAATTGCTATGTGGACCGCATGTGTGTGTCTTATATTTGGCTCGTATGCACCGCACAGGTCATACTCCACTACTCTTAAAATTAAGCTCCTCTTTGGGGAAGCAGAGAAATAGTTACAAGAAAATAGGTCCCAATTAAATATATCTTCTTTGTTATGAATGTTTTTGTGAATATCCATTTATTCTATCAATATCTAGATTTGATATAAATTAGATTGGATTAAGATTTAATCTATCTAATCTCTAAGTGTTATCTTCATCTTGTAAATTTTATCAAGATAAGGGGGTTATTTGCCTATAAATAAGTCCCCTCAGTTCATTTGTAAACACATTTCAATAAGATCTCTTTTCTCCCCTCTAAATAATTTCTTTATTTTTTTGTTCTTTTAGTTATCTTTATTTGTTCTTTTAAGTTATTTTTATAATACGTAATCAGTACGATTCTCTCTCACACTTAAGCTTCACAAAATCAAAGTTCAATTTTTCTTCAGGTGATTTTTGTCTATTATCACTTCAGTGTTTTGCCCAAATTTTACAAATTTATAATAAGTCAATTTTCAATTTTATATTAACTGTTTTTCATTAGTCAATTTATTGTTTTGCTTGCCAATTACGATATATTGTGTAATACTAACATTTACGTTTTTCTTTTAAGCTATCATAATGTCAAATCTTACAAAGCTTGAATTTGTGGTTCTTGATATTACCGGCAAGAACTATCTATCTTGGATTCTAGATGCTGAAATCCATTTAGATGCTATGGGTCTTGAAGACACAATCAAAGAAGAAAATAAAGTATCCAATCAGGATAAGGCAAAAGCAACGATTTTCCTTCGCCACCATCTTCATGAAGGATTAAAAATTGAGTATTTCACAATAAAAGATCCAATCGATCTTTGGAAAAGTCTAAAGGAGAGATATGACCATCAGAAAACAGTAATTCTGTCGAAAACTCATTATGATTGGATGCATCTGCGATTGCAAGATTTTAAAATTGTAAGTGACTATAACTCAACATTATACAGAATTAGTTCTAATCTAAAATTGTGTGGAGAAAAGGTGATTGGTGCTGATTTGTTAAAAAAAACATTTTTTACTTTTCACCCCTCAAACGTGCTCCTGCAGCAATAATATCATGAAAAAGGTTTTAAGAAATACTCTGAACTGATTTCATGTCTCCTTGTGGTTGAGGAAAATAACGAGCTATTGATGAAAAATCATGAATCTCGACTTACTGGTTCTGCTCCATTCCCTTAAGTGAATGCGACATCATTTAGAAATTCTGGCTGTGGTCGTGGTCGTGATCATGGATATGAAAAAAATCGTCATAATTATCGTAGTCATGGTGGTTACACAAATTATTATTCTGATAATAAGAATACCCACCAGAAGTGGATGAATAGTGAAAAGATACATGAAAAAGATAAAGGTGGACAAAGTAAAAGGAATACAGAAAATGTTTGTTATCGATGTGGCATCAAAGACCATTGGTCACGTACTTGTCGTACACCAAAGTATCTTGTTAAACTTTATCAAGCATCACTAAGAGATAAAGGAAAAAATATCGAAACAAATTTTGTAGAAGATGATAGCCAAGTTGATATAACACACTTGGATGTTGTTGATTTTTTTGCCCACCCTGAAGGATGAATTGATCATTTGATTGGTGATGGAAATCTCAAAAATGAAATTTCTTAAATTATTTGTTGATGTGTTTTAGTACAACTCTATTAGAAACTTGCTATGTTTAGTATAATTCTATTAAGAAGTTAATGTGTTTTAATATGTTTATTAGGAAGATTTTTTTTGTGTTTTAATAACAAAGTTTATATTTAATGTTATCTTATATGAGTTTCTTACTATATATATTTTATTTTCTTGGAGAAAATATGGATATTCATCTGGTTAGATCCAAAATCAATGATGAAGATATTTGTCTAATAGATAGTGCTACAACGCACACTATATTTAAAGATAAGAAATATTTTTCTCACTTGACAATAAAAGAAGCTAATATCAATACAATATCTGGTAGTACAAGATTAATTGAAGGCTCTAGAAGAGCCAATATTTCACTACCTGGAGAACAAAGTTCATAATAAAAAATGCATTATTTTCTACAAGGTCTTAAAGAAACTTATTGAGTTTTAAAGATAATCGTTTGAATGGATATCATATTGAGACAACAAATGAAAGAGGTACTAAATATCTTTATGTTACATCTATTATATTGGGTAAAAAATGTGTATTGAAAAAATTACCCGCTTTGTCCTCTGGAATATACTACACAAAAATTAAAATGATTAAAACTTATGTAAACCAGAAGTTTATTGATAATTTTAATGTTAGGCATGACCGGTTAGGCCATCCAGGATCAATAATGATGCGAAAAATTATTGAAAATTCATGTGGTCATCCATTGAAAAACCAGAAGATTTTTCAATTTAATGAATTCTCATGTGTTGCATGCTCTCAAGGTAAATTAATTATAAAACCATCACTAGCAAAAGTTGGGATTGAATCTCCTATGTTTTTGGAACGTATTCAAGGTGATATATGTGGACCCATACATCCATCATGTGGACCATTTAGATATTTTATAGTTTTAATTGATGCATCAACAAGATGGTCACATGTGTGCTTATTATCAACTCACAATTTGGCATTTGCAAGATTACTTGCACAAATAATTCGTCTGCGACCACATTTTTCTGATTATGCAATCAAGACAATTCGCCTTGACAATGCTGGTGAATTTACATCTCAAGCTTTTAATGAATATTGCATGTCTATTGGAATAAATGTTGAACAATCTATTAGTCATGTTCATACACAAAATGGTCTACAGAATCATTTATCAAACGCCTTAAACTGATTGCAAGGCCATTACTTATGAAATCCAAACTTCCAATTTTTGCTTAGGGATATGCCATTTTGCATGCAGCAGCACTTGTACGCATCAGGCCAACAAGTTATCATAAATTCTCTCCTATACAATTGGTTTATGATCAGGAACCAAATATTTTTCATCTAAGAATTTTTAGATGTGTGGTATATGTTCCAATTGCTCCACCACATCGCACAAAGATGGATCCTCAAAGGAAGTTAGGAATATATGTTGGATATGAATCTCCATCTATAATTAAATAACTAGAACCCTCAACAGGAGATTTATTCATTGCAAGGTTTGCTGATTGTCATTTTGATAAAACAATTTTTCCAACATCAAGAGGAGAAAATAAGCAGCTAGAAAAGGAAATATCTTGGAATACATTATCATTATCTAGTTTTGATCCTTACACAAATTAATGTGAACAAGAAGTTCAAAAGATAATTCATTTGTAAAATATAGCAAATCAGTTGCCAGACGTATTTACTGACCTACAAAGAGTAACTAAATCTCATATACCAACTACAAATGCTCCAATCGGAATTTATATAGGACAATCTGTTGTTGCTAATGAGTCTAAGATACGCCAGAAGCGTGGAAGACCAATCGGTTCCAAAGATAAAATTCCTTGAAAAAGAAAAGAAGTAAATATTCAAGATGGTCAATAAGAGGAAACAAAAACTCCAAAAGAGACCCCTGACATAATTTTAGAAGAAATTCAGATACCTGAAATTAGTGAAATGAAGAGATCTCAATAAATTATGTCATGATGGGAAAAAGATGGAAACGAAATGAAATAAACGTCGACGATATTTTTGTATATAATGTGGCTCTCAATATTATGAAACAAAATGAGGATCTTGAACCTACATCTGTTGAATAATGTAGATATAGAAATGATTGGCCAATGTGGAAAGAAACAATTAAAATGGAATTAAATTCATGTGCAAAACGTGAAGTTTTTGGACCTGTAGTCCGTACGCCAAATGGGGGAAAACCAGTGGGATATAAATGGGTATTTGTCCGAAAACAAAATGAGAAAGATGAGATTGTGAGATATAAAGCACGGCTTGTCGCACAAGGTTTTACCCAAAAGCTTGGTATTGATTATGAAGAGACATATTTTCCTGTGGTGGATGCAATTACATTTTGATATTTAATTAGTCTGACAATACATGAAAAGCTTGAAATGCGTTTAATGGATGTAGTTATAGCCTATTTATACGGCTCACTTGAAAATGATATCTATATGAAAATCCCTAAAGGATTTAAGTTGCCTAAAGCACAAAATTTGAAATCTCGGGAGATTTATTCGATCAAATTAAATAAATCTTTATACGGATTAAAACAATCTGGACGCATGTGGTATAATCGCCTTAGTGAATATTCATCGAAAGAAGGCTATAAAAATGATCCAATATGCTCATGTGTTTTTATAAAAAAATTCAGATATGAATTTGTGATAATTGCTGTTTATGTTGATGATCTAAACATTATTGGGACTCCTGAAGAGTTATCAAAAGTCGTGGATTATTTAAAGAAAGAATTTGATATGAAAGACCTTGGAAAAATAAAGTTTTGTTTAGGTCTTCAGATTGAACACTTGACAAATAAAATTTTTGTCCATCAATATAATTATATAGTGAAAGTGCTAAAACGATTTTATATGGAAAAAGCACATCCATTGAGTTCACCAATGGTTGTAAGATCATTAGATGCGAAAAAAGACCCTTTCCGACCTCGGGAAGATAATGAAGAACTTCTTGGTCCTGAAGTACCATATCTTAGTGCAATTAGAGTATTAATGTATCTTGCTAGCAATACACGACATGATATTTCATTTACTGTGAATTTATTAGCTAGATATAATTCTTCTCCAACTCGAAGGCATTGGAATGGAATTAAACATATGCTTCGATATCTTCGAAGAACAATGGATATGGGCTTATATTATTAAAATCAGACTTAATTGGTTATGCAGATGTAGGATATTTATCAGATCCACATAAAGCTCGATCCCAGACAGGCTACTTATTCACATATAGAGGTACGACTATTTCTTGGCGTTCTGTAAAACAAACTATAATTGCTACTTCTTCTAACCATGCAGAAATTTTAACAATTCATGAGGCAAGTCGTGAATGTGTCTGGTTAAGATCTGTAACTCAACATATTCAAGAAATGTGTGGTTTGTCAACCAATGTGTGGTTTGTCAACCAAGAAAGAAATTCCAACAATATTATACGAGGATAATACTGCTTGCATAGCACAGTTAAAGGAAAGCTACATTAAAGGCGATCGAACAAAACATATTTCATCAAAATTCTTCTTCACTCATGACCTTCAAGAAAATGGTGATATTAGTGTTCAACAAATTCGTTCAAGTGACAATCTAGCAGATTTATTTACTAAAGCCCTTCCTACTGCAACATTCGAAAAGTTGGTACAAAAGATTGGGATACGCCGTTTTAAAGATCTTAAATAATGTAGTTATCAAGGAGAGTAAAATACGTACTGTACTATTTTCCTTCATCAAGGTTTTTCCCACTGGGTTTTTCTTGATAAAGTTTTTAATGAGGCAGTATTTCATAAGCGTATTCTTAAAAAGAATTATGTACACTTTTTCCTTCACTCGGATTTTTTCCTATGAGGTTTTTTTTTCTTTGTAAGATTTTAACGAGACATATTCTTAACACAATGGATATTCAAGGAAGAGTGTTATGAATATTTTTGTGAATATCCATTTATTCTATCTATATCTAAATTTGATGTAAATAAGATTGGATTGAAATTTAATCCATCTAATCTCTAAGTGTTATTTTCATCTTGTAAATTCTATCAAAATAAGAAGGTTATTTGCCTATAAATAGGCACTCTCAATTCATTTGTAAACACATTTTAATAAGATCTCTTTTCTTCCCTATAAATACTTTCTTTTCTTGTTCTTTCAATTATCTTTATTTGCTCTTTTAAGTTTTTTTTATAACATTCTTTTCTTTTTATCTACTTATTGATCTTCAAACATTAGTGTCTTTAAATCTTTCAACTATATTTCTTTTTACCCATTAGTTAAATTTGTTAGTTTTATAACTTTATCAAATTATTTATCCATAAATTTTAGCCATATGATGGTTGGTTTTATCAAGTCATTTAGCTCTTTGTTTTCTCTTCTGACTTCAGCGTACGCACATGACTTGGCAGCATTGCATGCAGTTTTAAGCTTCCCAATATTGGCCTTCAGTCCCCTCCTGTTGCTCAAGTACCACAAAAGAGGGCGCTTCTCCTATGCTCTCTTTCATTGCTACATTAATATATGTTATAGCCACGGTGACTGACTTCAAACGCCGAATTCGCGACAGCAAATGCCCTAAAATTATCAGCAATATCAGTCACTTATCTGCTCCTCTTGCCAGAATTTCACTTGTAATGATCCTTTTCCCGTACCTGAGGTGGTTCTTATTTGTGATATGGATTGGTTTCTTTGTTAAGCTAGTGCTCGACTCTCACCAAGAAGAGTTCTTCCAGCTGTTGGCCGTCCCAGCTTTGGGTGCATCTTACCTTTGGAGAAAATTATTGTGTCGCCAGGCCGAGATCAAAGAGCCATGATCAGTCATCTGCAAGCACTTCTGACTCTCCTGCTTGAGAAGCAATTGCTAACAGTTTTGCATATAAATTCCTTCCGTTGTCTTTTGTGTACCAAAATGCTGTCAGACTTGTGAAGCTAATAAACTGACCAGTGAGGTATCAGTCATGATGAATATTGTTGATGGTTAGTCGCTATATAATTGCATATTTCAATCCAGACCTCACTACTTAGATCCCATAAGCCTCAGTTATTTTGCCACTCCAACTTCTGTAGCCAGAAACCTAGAAATATGACTAACTAGCAGGTCAGCCTACTCAATAGGGAAGGACTAAAACAACAGGGCCCAAGTCTGTTGGTTAATTGCAAGTCTTCGATTGAACATACATAAGCAGCCTTCTTCCATATACACACATACATATCTTCTAAATTTCCATTCCACATCTACTTCAAGATCTTCTTTATCTTTCTTTACCCTATGCTTCATTAAGTTCAAAGACTTGAATAAAATATAAGATAAAACCCCTTAGCACAAACTAGGAGACATTCTGAAAAATGATTCCTATAAACAGATAATTTTTCAGGATTCTCTTACCTACAGTTGATCCTTCTGTTTGTTGTACTATGTACTTACTACCTGCAATTCCAGTCTCTAAAACTTGTAGACAACCACAGTGATATCTCAAATTAATCCAATCCGAAGACTGGTGCACCAGATGACTAAAAGTAGATACCTGAAGTTCAATAGTCACCTCCAAACAGTCACTAGGTGTTTGAAGACAATTTTACTTATGCTTGTTCATCATGCTAGAACTGATTCTTTAGGTAACAGCTATCTGAATTTTCTAAATCCAAACTAACGCATTATCCTGGTTGTAGTTCATTTGCATTGCTTGCCTCCCAACACGCTATCCATTATTCCCATTTGAATTCAAGGTTTAACCTTGCCTGTCCATTGCAGGCAACCAATTAATTTTATTAAAAGTAATGAATAACAAAAAGCAATACGCAAAAAAAGGGAGAACAAGACAGGAAGCAATGGTTGGAAGAATGTTACAACATTGATGAACTAAATAGATACAAATTTGTAAAGATGTGCCAAGATACAGAAATAATACACTAAAAAAATTTACCAAAACTAGCCTGCAAGAATTGTTGATTTAGGCACAGCAGAAAAATGCTTCAGGCTATGCGAAATGCGATGGCTTATAGGTTAAGTGATGGAAAAGGAGGTCATCGTTCTGCATCAGCATTCTCATTTGCCTCTGCAAATGTTAAAAAGTAATAAAAAAAATCAATACGATTAAATTCTTGTTTCCTTTTAGCATGACTTAGGCAAAGGGGAAAACAGACAGAAACAGGCAATTCGCAGGATCTACAAAAGAAATTTATAGTTAGGGGCACCCTGTCATCTCTATACCAGATCACAAATGCAGACAGACCAATCACTAACCACGTATCTGAAGTTAAAATACTTCACACAGACCATATTTCACTTAGCGATCATTTATTACAAGTTATTCATATGAAGAACAATGAAATATCAGCTCTTTCCTAAGAAGAATAAACCTCTTACTACTCACTTTGCAACCTTCCATATGTTCAATGTACACTACACATTCTCCATATTTACATTGTATAATGTTCCATCAAAAATAATTTTGAAACAGCCCCAATTTGGTATTTCCAATAAAACATTCACATGAAACATATCTATATTTCAATTTTCTAAATCTCCAACAAGTACAATCAGGTCACCTTCCAAAATTAAACATGTCATGTTCACATTCAAAAACAATTCCCCTACACACAAAATTTGTAATGCAACAAAACAATACATTAAAGCACCATTATTAATAATAATTCTCTAACAATAAATAACTAAAAAACTTTACCTTCACCTCCTCCTCCTTCTTCTTCTTCTTCTTCATCATCATCTTCAGTGTCCCCTTCATAATCTTCCCCATACCTTCCATTCAAATAATCCACTGCATCCGGAGTCAACACCAGATTATCGCAATTCAAGATATCAAACAAATTAAGCGTCCTCGGCGTCAACATTCTCAAAGTTCCGATATTCCGACTCGACAAATTCACATTCTCCGGCACTTCCATCATCAAAAACATCGATTTCTGCTTCGGGTCCAATCCCCACCTCTTCAACGCCTCCATAAAATCTTTCGTCTTCGGTTTCTCGAATTTATCCCCGAATTCCTCCACAACTATCGTGTTCTGGGCAGCACTGGATAATGCCGTCGAAATCGCCAATCTCTTTTCCTTTTTGTTGATTTTAATTGACCAGTCTCTCGGTTTGGGCCCGAAGATAACACCTCCGCCGGGCCGCAGAGGGCTGCGCATAGACCCACGACGGGCCCGCCCGGTTTTCTTCTGGGGGTAGGGTTTTTTCCCACCACCTCGGACTTCGCTGCGGGTGAGAGTGGAGGCGGTGCCACGTCGCTTGTTTTGTTGGTCCGTGATGATTGCCCGGTGAACTACGGCTCGAGCGGTTTCGGGTGGGGCCGACTTGAGGTCGAGATAGGTTTCGCCGATTTTTTCGCCGGTGAAGGATAGAATGGAGAGTGTGGAAAGTTGGGAAGCAATGCAGAGGTTGGGATTTGAGGAGGTTTTGAAGGAGAGAGAAAGACAGGGGAGCTTGGTGGAGGGAGAAGAGAGGAAAAGGGACGATGAGAAGAAGGAAAGCGAAGTGGGCGTTGGAGTTGAAGTAGCCATTTTTGTTCTTCGGATTCTGGGTGATGCAACGAAAGAAGAGCAAAATAAGGAACGCAAAGAGTGAAAAGTGTGTTGCGTTATCCACTCATACAACTTTCCTATCCTTGGTTAAGCTTGTCTCCTTGGACAAATGGAGTTGTAAGGAAAGGGGTAATTATTAACAAGTGTAACGGGGTTAAAATAAGGAAACTTTGGTGTAATGATCTCTGAAAATCATATTCAGACGTATTGACGCAGATTTTTTTTTTAAAACTTTAGTGTAATGGACTTAATTTGGTTTTCTCGTTTGTCCTTTAGACGAACAAAGGTTTAATCTCCACCGAAAGCCTAAACCTAGTAAATAATTTTAGGATATGTAGATAGTTATGGGCTCTCCCATATATTATTAACTTAAGGTAATTAGTGAGATAAATTATATATAATACATATTAATTTGATATAATATTTTAAATTTATTTTAAAATTTTAAATAAATTTTTATTTTTTATTATGTTTAATCAACCTTTTTTTTAAAGACAATCAACTTATGAATTTGATGAAATTTTTTTATATATTTTTATATATTAAAAAAATTTATATTTTGCAAGGCATTCTAAGTTTAAATTTTTGTATCAAAATAAATAAAATTAAAATCTTGACATATTTACATTAATATAATTTATTCTGAAAATTAACAGATACTCATATAATATGGAAACAGAACATGTATACGTATGGTTCTAATATCATTTATGTATCCTAACTTATATATTAATAACCCAAGAATTTAGTGAGAAATATCTTATATTTCCATTTCAAAGATATATTACGAAAAAATCCTGTATATTTCACAGAAACATCTGATACCTAAATCCTCAAAATAAAAGTCCATACTCAAGTCTAAACACATCCACATATCCTTTTTGAGGTTTTGAATATGTGCATATTAAGAAACTAATATGTACCAATTGTGACATTTTCTTTAAATTTTGAAATTTATATACGATAAATGTAACTCGATTCTTATATATATATATATATATATCAAGCCTCAAGCCTTAACCAATTTACATATCTCGTTGAAAGGTTGAACAAACGAACATATATGAGAAGGTGTAAATGAGAAAGGATTTTAATTTAGGTGCTTACAGACGAAGACCAAGAGAGGGAGAAAAACGTGGAAGAAGATGCTGATTGATTTGGATATGCTTACAGATGAAGACAAGAGAGGGGGAGAGAAGCGTGGAAGATAGTTGAAAATATTTTATATTTTGACAAAATAGTTTTTAAAAGAAATTATGATTTAATTACAATATTTTTTTTAAAAAAAAAGGAACTCACTTTATTGAGTAATCATACGTAAGGAAATTAATTACAATATATTAAATAAATTCTTATTATTTTATTTAATTAAATCGAACCAGACAAACTTAAATGAGGTTCTTTTTGTTATTGGCAGTTAGACACCTCTTTAACTTTCGTATAATCATATAAAATTGCTATTACCATTCATCTCAATCCATTATACTCGCTGGCATTGAATCGACATGAGGTGTGGACTGCGAATGATTATCCAAAAATGAAAAAATAAAATTAAAATTATTTCAAAAGTAAAAGCAAAAAAAAAAAAAAAGGTTTTTCTATTTTTAAAGATTCTTCTTTTACTCTTTCATATATGTTATAAACTCATTTTCCCTCTTTTTCCCTTACCCCCTCTTTCTGCTTGCTAGATCCCTCTTCTAGCCGAAAACTGGAATCAAACTATGTTTATCTACTTTATGAACTCTTTGGTTAAACCATAAAAGACTGCCAATTTCGGTTCTATCCAACACTTGGGAGTGAGATGTTGCCTTTATCTGCCCTTCATGGATCAGCTTAGCCCAAATCTTTGATGGGATAAGGGAGAGCTCCTTTCCTGTTTAACCAAGAGACAAAAAGGAAAAAGAAAATGCACACTCCCTACGCAGGCATTACCCTGTTCAGGTTCAAAGGGACTTTCTCAGCCTCATCTGCCACGGCATCCTGGCCAAAATGCCAAAGAGCTAAAAGCAGATACAGGCACCCCTGGTGCGTTTTTATGTCAATACAACATCAAGAACATAAACTCAATGTGCATAGAAGTTGTAGCCCAAACATTTTATTATCGAGACTAAACGATAGAGAAGGCAGAACAGATATAGATGTCTTAAGAGCTACTCAACAAACTAAACTGGTACTCACCTAATGCATGATAGTAAAAGACTGCATATATAACTGTTATTAGTGAGCTAATGATGCATCATCAGGGCTCCAAGGATTTCTGAAGCAATTCCCCTCATTCATGTGACCCTGCAAGGAAATCTCTATGAGATGTACCACACAAGGGAAGAAGAAAAACAAAGATTTGGAAATAAAGGCAGAGAAAGATGATAAATGCATGTACAAAAAGATAACATGCTTTGAGTTTAAGTAAGAACAATTATGCTTAACCATGGAATATCTAGTGCATGTGAACTAAGCGCACTTCTGATAGACTGGTCTGAGTTCTTATAATAATCATAGTACAAATAGCACACATCCTTTCATTTGCATTAAGTGAAACTCTTAAAATCCATTGGGAGTGGACGCTGATAATTATAGGATAAAGTAAACCTGCAGGGGATTAATCATCTGACATTGACCCGGACAGTCTGTTGTCCATTAGATACATTATGCGCTTGAATTTTTCTTAAAAAATGAATATTCAAAAGGATTTAAGTTATTTTACCATGAAATAATTTGATTGGACTATAACCTATTCAGTGCTGCATTCAATACCTTCAAGAACTTCAATAAGAATGAACTGCTCCAGTATACTGACCTTCACCTTTCAGAGGAGGAGATGTAACTGGCTGGCAAGTAAATTTCTCCACCAACTTCACCATGTTGTTCCCCGCTAACAGTTTTCTTAGCAGCCAGGAATTCAGCACTCATAGCATCCATCCCACGTTGCACAGCTTCCTCAGGGCTCCCATAACCATGCTCCTCAGCATATTTTCGGACATCCTCTGTTATCTTCATTGAGCAAAACTTTGGTCCACACATAGAGCAAAAATGAGCCACTTTGGCACCTTCAGATGGCAGGGTTTCATCATGGAAGGACATGGCAGTCATGGGGTCCAGTGACAAAGCAAACTGGTCCATCCACCGGAACTCAAATCTTGCCTTGCTTAATGCATCATCCCAGGCCTGAGCATGTGGATGACCTTTGGCTAAGTCAGCAGCATGAGCAGCTATCTTATATGCTATTACTCCAGCCTTCACATCATCTCTATTTGGCAAACCAAGGTGCTCCTTTGGAGTTACATAACAGAGAAGTGCTGTGCCAAGAGCCCCAATGTTGGCTGCACCAATTGCAGAAGTAATATGGTCATATCCAGGAGCTATATCAGTTGTCAAAGGACCAAGGGTATAGAAAGGTGCTTCATTACACCACTCCAGCTGCTTTTGCATATTTTCAGGAATCTTGTGCATGGGGATGTGTCCAGGTCCTTCATTCATTACCTAAAAACACAAAATTGAAAACTTCATAGCGCAAGCTACAAACCTAATTTAGAAGAAAACATTTAGATGAGGAATTTTTTTGCAGAAAATAAAGAACAATTATTGTAGTTATAAATGCTTACTGATGGAAAAATAGGATAACCTAGGGTATAGCTTATTTGAGAATACAACATTGTAAATGCTGGAATGAGATTGCTAATAACATTAAATATTGCACCAAACATTTTCATTTAACACAGAGTGATTCATAATCCAACCTGATACTTTATTAAGCTGATATGAACATTGTAAATGTTAAATGGGATGTTATAAGATAACCAAAACCATGCAGAGCCAGTAATATGCTTCAAATTGAGTAAAACTTTTGAACATCGTTATAAGCAGAAGGCAAAAGGCCCTTATGTAAGTTCCAACTTGAAATACCTGTACATCCTTTTCCCAAGCCCTACGGGTCAGTTCCCCTTGAGTTAAAAGCTCAGCAAACTGAGCAGTGTCATTGGCATCATATATAGATCCAGGTCTTAGTCCATCCCCAATTGAAAGCGCCACGTCATATTGGTTGCAGATATCGAGTATATCATCCCAGTGCTCATAAGCAAAGTTCTCCTTGTGGTAAGCCAAGCACCATTTTGCATGAATAGATCCTCCACGAGAAACGATTCCTGTCATACGCTTTGCAGTTAAGGGAATGTATCGCAGCAGTACCCCAGCATGGATCGTGAAGTAATCTACACCCTGCTCAGCTTGCTCAATCAGGGTGTCCCTGAAGACTTCCCAACTAAGATTTTCAGCAATGCCATTCACTTTTTCAAGTGCTTGATAGATAGGCACAGTCCCAACAGGCACAGCAGAATTACGTAGGATCCACTCACGGGTTTCATGAATGTGGCGTCCGGTTGAGAGATCCATGACAGTGTCAGCACCCCACATTGTTGCCCATTGAACCTTGTAAACTTCCTCCTCAATAGAACTTGCAACAGCTGAATTTCCAATATTTGCATTTACTTTGACCAAAAAGTTTCGGCCAACTATCATTGGTTCTAGCTCTGAGTGCTTCTTGTTGGAAGGAATAATTGCCCTCCCTCGGGCCACCTCTGACCTTACAAATTCTGGGTCAAGCTTTTCACGAGTAGCACAAAATAACATTTCCTCAGTAATGATTCCCTGCTTAGCATAGTACATCTGAGTGTATCTTGGTGCACCCAGCTTCTCACGTCTGTCAACCCATTCCTTGCGCAGTTTAGGGAGTCCTGTTTAAAGATGTCATGCACAAGACTGAGCAATTAACTTGACCATAAATATGAAAACATAACCATATCAGTAAATCAAAAATATGAAAAGGATTAGAATGATGGAGTAACTAGAAGAGAATCAGACTGGAGTAAAGACCCAAACTAACAATTTAGATTTATCAAAAATAGAAGAGTGGGGAGTTAGTGTAAGCAGAACAAAATGAAAAAGAAGATAACATTAAAGCCTTCAAACAACAGCAAGAAAGTAAAACATAAAATTTGAGCTCCCTACCAATGCGTGGATTGATGTTTTGAGGACCACTAGTGTCATATGTGTCAAAGTTTGGGTCATCTCCAGTCAAATGGATCCTTCGAAAGGGAACCTTGAGTGCATGGCCAGATTGTTCATGAATAACTTCCCTGAAAGATAGATCGTGCATTAAAAAATCACTGCCAGAAAAAGGGAAAGAAAATGGAACCAACAAGCTAGATATAACCAAATTAACCTGCATTCTTTTGAGCTCTTTGGGAAACATTCCTCAAAGGAAGGAAGCGGCATAAAATCAGGGGAAGCAGGATCGATGGTATGCTTCCTCTGCTTGCTTCTCTCCGAATTGGTTGTTGTAGGATCAAAAGTTAATGTGGCTCTAGGACCTGAATTCATGGTAGGATTGAATATTTCCTTCTTACAAGCACTTGAAATACGCCCAACCACATCAAAGCCAGGTAAAAAGGTTGTACTTGGAAACCTTGTAGGAGCAGAATAGTTGCCATTCTTGCATACAACTGATGTGAAACTAGCATGCACCGATACCATATCTGGATTGAGTGCAGCATGTGGTAAGTTATTGATAAATGATGACAACCATCAAACAATTAACTACATAAGCAACATCCGAACACAATTAATCAACCAATGCAGAGAGAGAAGGTTGATTTCGTTACAAACAAAAAAAGCTCACTGTTTCTCTCTTGAGAACAAAATAATAGATTTGTGGATACAAAAATTTAACTAATAGCATAAAATATGTATCTTGAAATCAACAAAAGTCAAATTTTAATTAGAATTACCAGGAATGCTAACAGATCTTCACAGCATATCGGTTGGGTTTTATTTCTTGATTCTTAAGCCCATTTAGTGTCTTTTATTTTTAAGCTGAATACTAGTTTTAGAGTTTGCTTAAAGTTAGTATAAAAGGTTCTTTGGTTTTGTAGTCACCATCAAGATAGTGAGAAACACATGAAAATCCTAAGAGGGTGACTAAAGATGAAAAATTAGCCGTAAGCGGATTTTCGGGTGAGCTTGACCATTGTAATGTCAAATCTTCGATCGTAAATCTCTATTTTGCTGTGCTTGTGAAAGTAGGCAACTGGTTCTTGAACCCACGTATACTGTTGGTGTTATCTCTTTACCATTTCTTTTCTTATTTTGAATTTGGTAATCATTTGTTTCTTTGGTTTTGATCAGTCTAGTTTCTAAGTTAATTAATTGGATCGTATTCTGTTGTACTATGAAATCACATCAATATCAAACTTCACAAAGTATTCATTTGGGAAAACAAAACACTTCTACTCAAGTTCCTAATATCCTAAAAGGACACCAAAATGGACCTGAAATGTGATTCGAGAACCACAAATTTCTATGCATTTTGGTAAACATCATCAATTTTCATTTATAAAATGTTTACCAGAGCTTTAAGAATAACATATGCTTCTTGCTTTGTATTCTACTCCTCATGTTATATAATCTTTCATATTCATCAGCATAAAAAGAAGAACGAAATTTAAATCTTTTCAGAACTAAAGTAACAAGATCATTTTCCACAAATCAAAATTAATAAGCACATAAAATCTCCATGTAGATTTCTTATTTACATTTCCGTAGATGATTTAGATTTAATAATTCTAATCTCCCGAATTATTTCAGATATATTTAACTGACTAGAAATGCAAAAATTACAGTAAAATTTAGGGAAATAAATCTTCCTTACTGATCTAGTATATTTAAAACTTTCTTTTCAAAAGAACCAAACAAAAGAAAGAAAGTTAAGCACCCGGTGAAGAGAAAAGAGAGAGGAAGAACCTGGAAAATAAGAAAAAGGATTGGCCTTATCTTCTAAGAATTCTCTGTAGTAGAGAAAGCTCCTCAGTGAGTTCGTTCAGCGGCTTCTACCATATATAGGGCGGAAAGTTCTCTCCAAAAGGCAACCGAAAGCGCATGTTTACGTGGACCTCTCAGATATTTTGCACTATTTTTTTTTTTAAAAAAGCATTTTGCACTATTGTTTTTGCGACAAAGCACGAGATTGCTCGACATGCCCACGAAGGAACCCGTGATGCATCCTGTGAAAATTTATCAACGGCTGATATCTCGTGCTCGTTGTTTTTCAGTTGATATGTAGTGCCTATTGACTTGTTTTATTTTTAGTTTATTTATTAGTTAAAAGTAAAAGTTACGCTAAATTTTTGTGAAAAGCTCAACTTAAAAAAAATTTCAATTAAAAACTTTTATTTTCTAAAAAACATGTCAGTTTATTAAAAAAATTATTTTTTAAAAAAAATATTTATTTTAAAAATACTTTCTCTCTCTCCATCGATCTTCCTCTCTTCTCTTTCTTTACGTAAATCATCATCTTAAGTTTTTTTTTTTTATTTTTACAAAAATTAAAAAAATATATTCAAAATTTAAAACTGTATTCAGATATTAGTTTTTTTTATTTTATTTTTTATAATTTTTTTAAATTTTAAAAACTCTTTTTATTAATTGATATTTTTTAATTTATTATTTGATATGATAATTATATGATATTTATTTATTTTAATTTTTTATGATATATATAATATTTGATGATTAAAATTGAAATAATTAATTAAATAGGTTAATGGTTATTGAGATAAATTAGATGAAAATTAAGATAATATTTGTTGATTATAATTATTAAGATAATATTGTTCACAAAAGTAAACTTTGGTAGTCAAGACATCAATAGCCAAACATGATTTTTCTAAATTATTACTCTCACTTTATACTTCGTTTCTTTTTTTTAATTCTTTTCTATTGTTAGGGTTAAAGGTTTTAATAGTTGACTTCTTACTTTTTTTTATCTCTTTTTTTATGATTTATTATTAATTATAAACTTTATGTTATATAAATTTTTTTTATATTTTCAAAATTTTATTTTAAATAGATAAAAAATAAAATTAATTTTTTTTATTTTGAACAAAAAAATTAGTGATTAATAAAAAGTTATTTATTTAATACCTTTTATGGTATTTTTAATTAAAATTAAAATTTATATAAATTATTTTATCAAACAATTTATTTACTAAACAGAGCTTGTAAAAAAAATTTACTAAATATTTTTAATTTAATTTTAACAATTATTATTTTTTATAAAAATTTTATAATAATTTTTAAATTAAAAAAAAATCAAGCCAAACATGCTCTTAGTATTATATGTTAACTTTTGGAGCCTACCCAGTTAGATCGTTTTTTTTTTCTAATTTTTTCTTTCCCAATTTTGATATTTGAATTATTAAAAATAAATATTATTTTAATTTCGAAATTTGGTTAAGGACTGATTAAAGGATAGGGAATTTGAGGAAGATATAGGGACAACAGATGATTGAGCTGTGGTCCATCCTATTGAGAGAACGGCCGACAGGTCAAGTGAACCTCTTCTTGTTTGTTTCCCGAGAAAGTGGGCGCAAGGAAGCGTCGTAATCTGAAAGAAACAGTGATATTTCGGTTTCCTTCTAAAATATCAAACCTCAACTCATCAACCACCCTTCCTTCTTCTTTTGACAGCTAATGTCTGAATTACATGTTACCCTTCCCTGTCTTTGTAAGAACTTCAACTTCTTTCTTTTTCTCAAAACCCAAGAAAACAAAATCAGGAAATAACGGCAGCAACTGTGCAGAAATGCATTCCTAAATAAAATCAGAATAAATCAGTTAAAAAGTTTAAGAACACTTGGATGTAGGAATTGTGCATTCAGTCTCATGTCAATGCTCCAAAAGGATGCTTTCAAGTTCCATGTCGGGAAACTATTATAAACAGCATGTACTGTCTATAGCAAAATATGTACAATGTTCATCTGAAGAAGACCTTTTCTGAGCCCAGCATATTTATGTGCAATAATGTTATATTTCACAGAATAATTACGTGTATAACTCAACTACTGTTACACTTGCCCACAGGCTAGAACTGTTTCGATGGAAATAATAGCCAATGTACAACAGAACAGCCGTTGGAGACTAACCCGCACTTATCAACATAACGTCGAGGATGGCAAGACAAGCTTGAAGCTCTTCAAGGAAATATATCTTCAGCTTTACCACTTCTTTTTCTACATTTTCCTCTGGTATGTGTAGTGAGATATAACAATGAAAAGACTTGGTAGGGTTAATGATAAAATAAAGCCAAAATTCACCTTGCTGAAATATACAAAAATGTGCAAGGGAGATGATGCCAGTCACCAGGACATGCTCATTGACAAGGTCATGGCATGAAGAAAGCTTTAGTTGACTACATGTTTTGCTCGTGGTTGACAGCAGTGAGCAAAAGCACTTATCCAGAGCCTGCTTGCACCGGCAGAAGAGGCTCTTGCTTGCCTCCAACGAAGATTGTTAGTTCCTTTGGTGCAACAACCAATTTCAACCAATCTTGTAACTCTTCACCTTCTACTTTCTCATTTTCTGAATAAAAGCAAGTGTTAGACCACAATATGAAGTAAAGGGATACTTTATTCTCTTTTCCCTTCTTAAAGATACAGTATATCTACTTCACAACTAGATTCAAACTGTCTAAAAGGTGCATGTTATCTACACTAGGATACAAGAGCCTGTAGGTGCTAAGATAAATTAACTAAAACAATAGAATAGCATTAAAGATCTAACAAGTACAGCAGAATAGTTTGTCGAGGAACATTGTGGAGATAGCAATACTTATTTATCATACAGCAAAAACAAGTTTGCTTTGAAACCTGTACTTGAAACCAACTACATATTGCTCACAAAATTGTGAGTAGGGATACAAGATAGAAAGAAAAACATAAAGTTAAAAGTTTTCTCTATATTATTCCCTAAACAGAAAACAGGAAAAGGGTGTCAGGAAAATACTAATACAACTTAATGGTGGAGGCCTTTACATATAATACAATTTTGGCAATCAACTACCTGTTCCATCCCTTATAATTCCATTAGATTTTAGGTTCAGAAAAATCTGTCAGTGCCCATAACAAAACAAGAACGCATATGACGCAAAAATGAAAATAGAATAGGATGTTGGGAATTTTATCATATGAAACAGGTAGCAACAGCAGATTACCTTCGAGGTGGGCACCAAGCCCCTCCAAAACAGTTGGATTAGCACGTACAACAGAAAGGGCTACTTCCAAGGCAGACTGTAATAATGCTTTCACCTCTCTTTGAACAAGATCAACAAGATGTCCCTAAATGTTCCACTCTGGATCAGTCTTCATTACAGATAGTGTAGGAATTGAAAACAAAAAGGATAAACTACATTTATTAAAAAGTAAAAAGGGACCTGATCTCGTCCCCAAGGAACTGCCCCCCCGGATTCATCCATGCCTCCACCAGAAAGTATAGCTAAGGACAGAGGGCCAATAGTCTGATTAAGACCATATTCAGCTACTGCCTTGTATGCCATGTCTGTTGCCCGCCGAATATCATCAAGCGCACCGGTAGAAACACGACCTGAATAAACAACTTCCTCTGCAGCACGTCCACCAAGAAGAGTAACCAAACGGCCACGTAACTCATCAATGAAGAGTAAATATCTATCCTCATTTGTGGGAGGAGAATACGTAAAGCCCAGTGCTCCTCCTGATCTTGGCAATATGCTCAGTTTCTGTCAACACGGTTGAGATAGTTTAGCACCATATTATCCATTTCATGTGAACATAAGCAGTTGGGATGATTTAAGTCCATTGTAGGACAATAGTGTCTCCATAGCACACCCCAACATTCATAATTGAAATTTACAATTCAGAATTCCCTGTATAGACCAAGGCCAAGGCCAAGTGGACCTTCATGTGTACTGGAAAAAAATTGCATAAAATGTGAAGAAACCTAATACTCCAATTTTCTATTTTAATATTTCGAATCATTGCTTAAGAAATTTTGAAGTCACTATACTACTGTTCCTGAAGTTGGTATTATGTACAAACATTACAATTTCCCATGCCCCCAAAAAACAGATCTTTTAACATATTACCAGTTTCTAAAAGGAAAGTCAAATCAGGCACCATATGCTAGTGACTCCATTTTTGCATCCATAAATGGAGGTCAAAGTTGATCCATCCTAGAGAACAAAATGCATAGCCTTTTACTGAGGGCTTGCCTTACCCTTTTTAAGTCAATAGAGACACTAACAATTTGGAAGGGCAATAACTAAATTAAGTCAATCATCTTCTAAATAAAGACCCAATAGAAATGATTGCCCTGTGACCATCTCTGTCACACCACATGAACAGTGCATGCAATCTCCTAAACCAAATTCTACACAACCACGGGTTAAGATTCCAAATTCAAATGTCATACTTTTCTTTTATCATTTCAAATTTTATACTGACATAACAAGAACGTATGAATAAACAAATAAAGAAATACACTGAGTTACATTCAGTCAAAATATTGCCATAATATACCTCAACACGTGGCTGTCCAGGAAGAAGGTTTGCAACAGCCGTACCTACCACTGCATGACCAGCTTCATGCCTTGCAACTACAGCCCTCTCACTTCCCTTTAACTTGGCCGTTTTCTTCTCTATGCCCTATGAAATACAATTCTTTTTGTCAATCAACTTGCAATTCAACATCTACTGATAACTCTTTAGCATAATTACACATTTTGTGACACAGATGTGTATGCAGGAATTATGTAAACAACTGCACATTGGTCAAAAGTCTATACAGTATTCCCTGTATCCCTATTAATATACTCATCAGAAAGTGCAAAAAGTAGTACAAATGCATTGCATGATAATACATTTTGTCCTCGATTTTTATTGTATTTTGTATTTTGAGGTATGTATATGTATGGTATACAGTCAAATCAATAATTAAAGCCTAGAACTGGATGAGAAGATTGCCTAACATCATTGGATAAAGGAAGTAATAATTAAAACTCAACTTTCAAGGCAAGGAAAAATGAGATATAAATTCTTAAAAAACACGAGGGAAGGAAATAGTCAAATTTAATATGCGTGAATTAACAACAGGAGGAAAACTAATAAGAAAAACACAAACAAAAATGCACTCAGAGAGAGAGAGATAGTTACAGCTATTGCTCGCTCTACTGCCTGAATGAAATCAATTCTCTCTACAACAATTTTGTTGTTTCTTCCTGCGAGCAAAGCAGCTTCATTTACCAGATTTGCAAGGTCAGCCCTGCAAAATATAAAAAATCATACAGTTACCACATCAAGAACAAATAAAAGTTTAAGAAGTGGAGAGGGAGGCTAAACGAGGAGGATAGGGAAGCAGTGGCATTTAAATGTGACAAAGTAAAAGAGAAAATACCCAGTAAAACCAGTTGTCATAGCAGCAATGTCACCAAGATCAACATCCTCTCCAAGGGGAAGTTCCTTCTTAGAAACATGTACTTTCAAAATTGCTTCTCTTCCAATCCTGTCAGGGGTCTCTACCTGGAAATCATATGAGATATAATATCCTTGAGATAACTGTTAAGCAAGAGGGAACTGCTCTATATAGCAGATTCAAACATTCAGAGAGTCAATTGAAATACAATACATCATACAAACCATGACAACACGATCAAATCTCCCAGGTCGACGAAGGGCAGGATCCAAGACATCAGAACGATTTGTAGCTCCAAGAACAATCACAGCGGAATTGCTGTCAAATCCATCCATCTCCTGTAATGTAGTTCCAAAATATTAGCTTCAGAAGGGAATGGCCAAGATGTCAAAGCAGAAGAAAAATTATGATGCAGGGAGACTTACAGTGAGCAATTGGTTCAAAGTTTGCTCCCGTTCATCATTGCTAACAATGCGAAATTTACCATCACGACTTTTTGCCACGGCATCTATCTGTGCATGAGGAAAGATGTCAGAAAATTCTACTAGAAATCAAAAAGCTGAACAGATTGTTCCAACAAAATAATAAGAACATAGACTGACCTCATCAATAAAAATTATTGATGGTGCCTCCTTCTTTGCTCGTGCAAAGAGATCTCTAACTCGAGAGGCACCCATGCCAACATACAGCTCTACAAACTCACTGGCAGAACAACTTATAAATGGAACTTCTGCTTCACCAGCCACAGCTTTCGCTAGAAGAGTCTTACCTGTCCCAGGAAGACCCACCTGTAACACAATTAAACCAAAGTACCAATTATATTTCTAATTTTACATAAGAGGGTAAGAATGCAAGGAAATCATCGTCTACTAATGGCAAATAAGCATTGAATGGAAAGATTCAACATGTCGAACTTCCATCCATGAACTTATTGAACTTATCATAACAAGAATGGCAAGTAGAAAGCTTTGAAGGACCGAAAATTTTTGGTGGAGAAGATATCCCAAGAGTAGGAGCCAGAATTAGCAAGCCTAACCCAACAATTGCCAACATCAATAAAGTTTTGCAAGTAGCCCATTACTTCCTAGACTGAATGCTTCTTCAACATCAGGAAGTACACCAATTTTTATTTTGAAATGCCAGAATGCTTAATTGTATCTAATATCAACTCACCAGGAGAACTCCTCGGGGAGGGCGAGCACCAAGTCGTATATACCTGTCCGGATTCCTAAGAAATTCCTGGGCAGAAATCATCAGCTTATAAAGACTATAGTATGATTCAAAGGAAGGATTTACTACAAAATATCAATTGTTAGTTGCATATGAAGTAGAGGATTTTTTTTTTTTTAATTAGAGTAGACGAGTTTTCTACATACCACAATTTCTTCTAGCTCTTCCTTGGCCTCATCAACACCGGCAACATCAGCAAAAGTGATTGTTTCACCTTGCTCAGACACTTTTGAACCCCCAGAACCACCAGACTTGCGATTCCTAATCTGACCAGCTGTGTGCTGCATAAATGCATGACTCAAATCAGAACCTATCCATGCAACACAGACATTAAGGTACTCAAAAACTTACAAGCAAATCCACACCTGAGAAAAGCTCACAGGGAATCGATGGAGAAGTCCCGCAAGGACAGCAACATAGAACAAAGCTATCTGCAAAAGAGAGCAAGTCAAAAATATAGAACTCCACACCTCAGATGTATAGGAACACATGATTCAGAAAGAACCATGTGAAGGTTGGTATCTCTATTACACGTTTAGAAGCTTTTGAAGGGCTGCCTATCATCTTCCCTCCAACAAACAATCTTTAGGATGCCAAACTGCAATTTTAACCAGTGCTACAACATGCTTAGCCCTTTCTAATCACCAACGTTTCTCATCATACTACCCTCCTTCACCGGTCACTGAGGACTAACCTCAGCAAACTGATACCTAGGCTACATTTGGTTTGAGGGGTCAAAGACAACACAATATATTTCTAGATATTCGATATCTACCAGTAAGACATCCAGATATTACTGATATATTATTTACAGCACGTAAGTGAAGACATTTTTGTCACAAAATTATAACCAATCTTAGTTACACCAACTACAAGCTTTATATTCCCTCCACCTCAAGAGGGAATAAGATTCCCAACTGTAGAGGGCACATTAGATCACTATTTGAGACTTTTAGTCAAAGACAAAGAAGGCAAGAGAATATACCCTCAGCTAAATACATACTCTTTGAGGAGGCAGCTTACAGCAAAAAACTACTTCACCAACATAACCAAGACAATTCAAATGGTTATCATTAACCATACTCAAAAAACTTCAAAAACAAGCAAATTAAACTACTTTGACCCAATTTACATAACAAAAAACAAGAAATACCACAACTTACCAATGCAGAGTTCAAGAATCCACCAGACCGCTTATCTGGAGACCCGAACTCCACATCATTTTCCAGCATTTTCTCATATGGAGTCTTGATATCACTCGGCCGTGTGGTTGTATACACAATTCTCTTGGTAGGCGCCACGCTCCTCAACAATGACTCCGACTCTTGTAACTTACTATAACTAATACCACCAATTTCACTCTCTTGAACACTCCCTTCGCTCTTCAATTTAAACATTATATGAACCCCATCCACCTCCACTTTCTGAACTTGATTACTATTAATCTTACTCAAAAACTCACTGTAAGGAACGCTGAGGAAAGTCGTTGGAGTCCTGGGCTCGGACCCGGGTAATGGAATCCCAGGTCGGAGCAACCGCATAACGAACATAACAATACCTAACTGTAAAAGTAAAACACCGACTTCTTGAGCTTGAATTATCGGTTGCCACTGCCATTTCTTTCCTTTGGACCACCAAAGCCCGCTTTTTCCGCTCTTTTCTCGTCTCTGATTGGTTGAACCGCCCGAATTTTGCGGATTCTTTTTCTGCTTCACTCCTTGGCCACCTTCGCTTTCATTATTCTCACTGGAACTCGCCTTCGAATCGCCGCTATCTGTACAATTAGCCAAAATTTTGCTGTCTTTGAACCTTAATTTACCTCCTCCGTAAAGATTGAACCGATCCTGGTTTCTCAAAACGGTGACGTTATGCAGAGGGATGTTGATTGAATTGGGGAGGAAACGGTTCGTGCTTTGCTGCAAAACTCTAAATCGATTGGTAGAGAAGTTTAATCCATGTAGATAAAGAAGATTGGAGTAAGAATTTGTGCTGAATTTATTGTGGATTGTTATCGTCGTCGGTCGTAGAAACTCAATCGATGACATTTGGGGAACCCTAGAAAATCAGGAAAAAGAAAAAAAAAACCTTTCAGAATCTAAACTGAAAATAGAAATTATTTTATATCTGAAAGATTTTGATTTTTTTTTTAGTCCCGTTTTTTGTGTGCAGTGTGCAGAATTTCATAGAGAGAGACAAGACGGAGAGCATTTGCGAAAGAGATAATTATGGGAGACTTCGAGCCGTTAGATTATAAGAAACGGTGGTCTCTTAACCGTCGAGTCCCCCATTTTGGGATTATCGGGAGCAAAGGAGTAAAGATTGGGTGCGTCGAGGATTACATAGAGTTTTTCTGATATTTACACGTGGAACGAGTGGGTTTGGAAGGTGAAGAAGATTGAGCCTTGACCACATGCCTGGGGCTGATTGGTGACCACACGCTTGGTCACATTAGGGCCCCAGCTTTCGATTGTTTTTTGTTTTTTGTTTATTCGGGCTTTAACTTTGAGCTGCGATCTGTCCAAATGATGCGATAGTTGGGCTGCGCACTAATCAAAACGCACACACTGACATACGTGCCGATACGAATCCTACGATATCAAATGAATCTTAAATATATAAATATAAATTTTTTATTATTTATTAGATTTTTTTTAAATTAAAAATATGAGTTTGTTATTCATATAGTTACTTAAATCTTATTTTCAAGGTTTAGGTTGTAAGAAGTTGGATTTAAGTTTAACTCGTAACATTTGATATCAAAATAGATTTAGATTTTTATTAATATAGATTTCATGAGTAATACAAGAGTTGAGATAAACTCAGACTAGTATAAGGGTTCTTCTCTTTTACTATTAAAAAGTTAATACAATAAAAGCGTTGTCTGTGAGTCTTAAACATATAAATATGAGTCTTTTTATCACCTATCAAGCATATAATATAAATATGAGTTTCTATTACGCATATATTTTGAATTGAGAATATTAATCTATAATTTATAAGTTTATTTAAACTCGATTTTCAGAATTTAAATTTGTACGAGGTTAAATTTAAGTTCCGATATGTGAAACATACACATTCTTTATATATAAAAACAATTTATTTTATCATTTTTTGGAAATAAAAAATTATAAATAATATTTTAATAAATTATATTAATTTATTTATTGATATAACTTTGAGTTGAAATGAACAGCTCACTCTTTGAGGGAATAAATTGTGCCTTTTTTAGGGAGGTTGCCAAATGAACTTTTTGTTTATTAAAATTCAAAATTTATTTTTTATGAATAAAAAGTGAAAAAAAGTTATTAATGTTTTAAGATTTGCATTTAATTTATTGTTAATGTATAATAAATACATTATTACTTAATTATAGAACGTCATGCCATCAATATATAATGTTAAAAGTTTTAAAGCATTTCAAAATAAACATTTTAAAATTATAAGTATTTATTTTTTAAAATTTTTAATTTTTATTTTATTAATTAATGATGTGTCAAAAATTTATTCATTATATAAAATTTAGTACGCTGATAATATATCAAAATATAAACTCATATGTTTCACAATAAAAAAAGAGTAGCAACGTCCAAATCTTAATTTTGTTTTCTATTTAATAATTTATTTCCTTTATATTGTATTATTTGAGGCTTATCATGAAAAAAAGAATTGAATTATTTGAGTAACTCATTATTTTATAAACAAAAAATATAAATCCAAGTGAGATTCATATTAATATATAATGATTCATGAAATCATATAATATTGAGATGAAATTTAAGTTTTTTTTTAATCTATATTTCCCTTCCTAAAACCAGAAAGGACTAATATTGCAAATAAAAGAAAACTACAGGTGAGTTGAGTAAATTGTGTAGAAATTCGAGGTCATATGACTAAAATATACATTCTTTGAAGTGTTAAAGACAATATTAACCGCCACTTCCTCGTATAGCTGTTTTCTATTTTGTCCTATATCGTCCCCCATGAATCAGGGGAAGAGAAAAAAGAAATGGCAGAGGAAGTCCTAAATTAGAGGATCTCAGATGAGCTATCCACCATGAAAACCCCACATCCAAAAACCACTCCCTGACCTCTCTTTTACTTTCTTTCTGTTTTTACTGAACAAAAAAGAATAATTGAGTTTCCATTAGGTTTCAAATGCAGGTTTTCAGCTGGAAATCTTCAGTCATTTTCTTAACATTTGAGTAGGTATAGTGGATTGCTTATACCCAATTTGGTTGTTTTATTGTCTTGTTTTCTGAAGATTAGATAGGAGATAAAGATGAGTATGGATGCAAAGGGCATTCGACTTCTTCTCTGGAGAATCATTAGATTTTCTGGGAATTGTTGCTATAAATTTGTCAGGAAATATCCACTCGTTTCAGGTGTTCTTAGCTTTGTTTTCTTCCTGTACATAATTTTTCCTTCTGTTTTCTACTTTTTGATGTATTCTTCTCCTATCCTTGTCTGCACTGTTGTTTCCATCCGATTTTATTTGAAAACCAAATATCCTGAATATTTCCAATGGCTTAAGAAACAAGACAGTGAGAGACCATCTGCTAATGTAAATAGATCAAACGATCCTTCTTTACGACCCCAGAAAAGTGTAAGAAGAAATGCTAGAAAGGAGGTCGTAATATGGGATAGAAAAGATAGTGAGGATAGGAACATGTTTTTTCCAACAAGTCATTATGACAGTCTGTTTAGTAAAACTAATTTCTTGGAAGAAAACCCGAAATCGATCTTCGAGGGGAAAGGGAATTCTAGTATGGAACATGGAGAGAGTTCCTCCCACAATGATGCTGGAAATGATCGAGCAGTTGATGATCCGAGTTCGACATCGAAACGTCATAGCGTGTCGGGTGATAGCTTTCAAGGGCAGTCAGGAAAAGGTCCTGACGGTGGTGGTGTTGAGGTAGAGGTAGAAAGCTTGGAAGAAGGGGAGGATGAGGATGAGGAAGAGGTTCAAGAAGAAGGAAACAAGGCTGTGGAATGGACGGATGATGATCAGAAGAATCTTATGGATCTTGGTTTTTCTGAGTTGGAAAGAAACAAAAGGCTGGAAAGTTTAATTGCAAAACGAAGAGCTAGAAAATTGTTGAAGATGGCAGTTGAGAAAACCCTGATGGACAGGGATGGTAATCCCCTTAGTCAAATTGCTCCAATTCTAACTGTAAAAAACAACCTTCTGGGTGTTTCTAATCCCAATGAAGAAGGATTACAAATGCCTGGTTCTGCCCCTTCCATCTTGTTGCCTGCAAAGAATCCATTTGACCTACCTTATGACCCACTTGAAGAAAAACCAAATCTTATGGCAGATAGTTTTCACCAAGAATTCATGGCAGCCAACCAAAAGGAAATGCTCCTCTGCAGGCATGAGAGCTTCTGTCACGGACCTTTATTTACATTGGAAACCACTCAAGATCCAGGGGATGCACAGTTTAACCCCGATTGGAGTACTGAGAAACGACCAGGGGAGGGTCGAGCAGTTTCTAGATTCAAAAGGCAGTCAGGTAAGGAAGAGATAAAAAACTTTCAGTATGTGTTCCACTGTAGAGATCCTTGTTTTATTTGGATAAGCTGTAGAGGTACATTTCTTGCTTTACTTATCCAGAGCTAAACCTTTTTCTATGTTAAAAAAACCTGAACCAATATGTTCTTTCAAGTTGAATTAACTTGGGTTTGAATGAAACTTAAAATGGGGATTTGAAACAAAGGAAATGGTTAACAGGAGAACTATGACAGAATTTTTCAAAGCTTTGAGGCGCATAATCAAATTCTTTAAGCCATTCTCCCCCACTCAAGTTTACCTTTCAGGTATACCCATTCCAAAGAAAAAAGTTCCTAATGACCCTCTCTAAAACAGTGTAAAAAACAAGGACTTTGAGTAGACTAGAGATAAGGTGAATGAACATATTCAGGACAAAGTTTGATCGGGCATTTTGCCTTCTGTGAAGTCCATAGCCTTTTAACCATCATATCTGTCAGTATCCTAGATACTAATTCAATGTAATTACTCCACATTCTATATAGAAGTTTTCCTTTTCCATTTACACTAGTTCCTAACTTTTCAACTCACTTATTGTTCTGTTATCTAATGGAATAATTTAACACTTACCCATTTCAGAAAAAGAAGGTCTCCACCAGCATAATTCCTCTGGTGTAGGAAGTAATACTGATCTTGTTGAACTAGAAGACTCCAACCACAATGAGGCAATAAACTCTTCAGAAGTGAGACATGCAGAGACTGTAGAAAGTGCGAACAATAGGATTGGAATAGGAGGGAAGGTGAAAAACCCTCATGATCTGGAGCCAGGATTAGATAGAGGAAGTGTAGTCAGAATGGAGACAGATTCCATTAAAAACAATGATTCCGGCTATTCATCTTCATCTGATGAATTGATCTTAGATCAAACAAGCAAACCTCCCCAGATATTTAGTGATCATGTGCAAAAGACGCTTAATCTTTCAATTCCTCCTAGGGGGAAAACTGTGAGTAGACTTCCCTATGATTCCAGCCCATCTCCATCTGAAAAGCGTAGGACAGACATCAGTTTATTTCTCGCAAATAGGCGATATGGCCATACACCAACCTGTTCCATAGCTTCTGACTTGCAAGTTGAGGTCTCGGAAGTTGGTTCACCTCCATTAACATCCGATGGAACAGTTTCATCTGTTGATGGTGATTCAGTTACCTATGATGCGGATGTTGACAGGGATATCAATTCTGACAGTGAAGAATTGTGGGGTGGTTCATTTAACCTATCAAGATCAGAGGCAAATCGAGTGAAACTGAGAGAACTACATGATATTAGTGAAGAGAATTCTGTTGAAGTAGAGTTATCAGGTTTAAACAGGAAACCTGAGGAGCCAATTGTTTCACCCTCTCCATCTGAACAGGAGGCCAAGCAAAATTTGAATAACACAAGTTCAGTATCTTCAAGAATAGATATAAGTGAAAATGGTCCATCCCATCCTACGAACAGAAACCGTGAAACTCCGGAAGATGTGAAACAAATACATGAAGAAGTTGAGGGATTCAAGACTTTCAATGTTTCTGAGACACTATCACCTGAAAATCCAGGGAAAACTATGCCTTTGATGGAGAAGTCAGTGGTTCATTCACCTTCTGAATCTTGTTTCGAGAAGCCAGAGGTCAGTTAGTTATTCCACCACTCTTCTGCTCTATTGAGACTGGTAAAATGAAAGCAAACCTAACAGTTTGAACATTGAGTGGTTCAAATGAAATGAGATCAAATTTGCCCTCCTTTTCTGTGTATCCAGTTACTATTAAGGCTTACCTTCTTTAATTGCAAATTTAGCAAAATAAAAATATATTAATCATTTATGGATGTTATGACATATACTTTTTTACCTTTTATTTGCTGGTTTCTAAAATATCAGGAAATTATTAAACTAACCCATTGCAACTTTGGCCTTCCAACAGCAATTTATTGAACCTCCTACAGAAGACTTTAACATCATTTGTAGGATGAAGCCAGTAACTCATGGAGATGTTTACACTTTAGACTTGAAACCATCTGAAAACAGAGACAATGAAGCCCAAATATTGATTAAGCCTGCAGCTGTGGGGGAGGTGAGACAACCAGCTAAGGAAATCAATTTAGATTCCAGTGAGTTCAGGCAAGGGAATTTAGAAACATCTTATGAGTCTAAAAACACTATGGAAACTGGAAAGGAGAAGGAGGAAAGCCAACCTTCAAAGTATATTGAAGAAGATACTCGAAACTTAACTGAGCATAACACTGGGGATGCACCAAATATAGTTCAAAATAGAGACGACTTGAATTCTGTTCCAGATGGAATAGATGATCAGAATGTTACAGAAGATAATGTTTCTGGAGTGAAACAAGGATTTGGTGGTTCTATTGCAATGGCTCTAAACCCAAGATTGGTGATGGAGCAATTTTCTGTCAGCTCAGTTTCATCTCCAAGATCTGTATTACCACAGAACATCCTGGCAGATCAAATACCTATTTCAATTGTTGAGCAACGGATACAAACAGATGTACCTCAATCCGCTATGGAAGACATAGTGAGAGACAGTTCAGCAGATGACCAACCGCATGAAAACCTGACTTTTAACATGCCCCAAAATGCGCAGCAAGTGGTTGAGAATTCCATAGATCACTCATCCAGTAATTGCAGTCTTGAAACACTAGAGGTCAGTATGAGAGTATTAGTAAATCATCTTCATAATCATGAAATCATATATAATGTTCAAGGCTTATGAATTCAAGTGTGAAAACAAGTTTACAATGGAGTACAAGTTCCTTCATTTTTTAAGTATCTTTCCATTTTCTTTTGTGCCAATCACCCCAACTCTCTCTTTCCCCCCCTCTTGTATGCGTGCTAGTTAATCCTAAAGCACACCTTCAGCATTTTGACTCACAGATTTACCTAATATTGAACAGGGATCATCTAACACGACACAGAAAACTACTAATTATAGCACTGTCCATAATATGAATGAACTGGTGTTAGAAGACATGCATGGCAAGGAAGATTCTATTGAGCATAACATAAAATCCAGTGAAGGTGAATCAGAAACTATGATGAGTTCTAAGGATACTAAAGAACTATCAGGACCATTCAGGGAAAGCGATCCTGGTTCTGTTGAGCATCTTGAAGGGGGGTCTGAAAAACTGATTGAATATGACACTGGAATCAGTCCATCAAATGTTAATTCAGATGTTCCTGAAACTATGATAAGATCAGAAGAGGTAATGCCATGCTTAACTTTGGCAAAAGATCCACATACTTGCTACTCAACTGACACTGAATTACAACAGCAATAGATATCCATTCAGTTATTTGATTTAGTAATTTTTAAATGAACTGAACATGCTGTAAACTGATGAGGTAATATGTGTGTTTTTTGTTAATTCGTACAGGAACCAACAAACTCTCCATGGAAGGTCATTAAGGAAGGCAACATTGTCGAAAATATCAATGATTCAGTAGTCAATGAGAAGGTAGACGGGGAGAAGTCGACAACTAGTGAAGGAGAATCCCAGTTCTCAATCAGACTGGAGGCCGTCAAGGGACCTGAAGAATCAAATGAACATGAAGCTGATGTGAACAAAAAAGAAGCACATGAAAGCGATAATACAAGCATTCCTGAAACTGCAACACAAGGAGAGGTAATATAATAGTATAAAGTAAATCATTCATAGTTTTAATTGATTCCAGCTAGCAAGAAGATGACAAAACAAAAGAAAAAAGAACTACCAATTTGAAAGAACCATTCAAATACCGAATAGCCGTGAACTATTGAGTTTGTTTCCCCTCTGAAAGAGCAAATAAAGAATGAAAATTAGATATATTTGCTCCTTCACTGAATAACAGTTTCCTTTATACTTCTAATTATGTATTGCCTACAATCCATTTCTCACAGATAAGCTTCCTTCCGTTTTCCTAGCTGTTTTTTTATTTTCTGCAGTGTTTATGATAGTCTCAAACATGCTATTTAGCTATACTGACATCGAGCTGGAACCTTTCTCAGAAGTCTGCAGCAGAAGTTGATAGTA
Organism: Theobroma cacao; assembly: GCF_053813885.1. Lineage (NCBI taxonomy): Eukaryota > Viridiplantae > Streptophyta > Magnoliopsida > Malvales > Malvaceae > Theobroma > Theobroma cacao. The sequence continues at coordinate 47,454,195 of NC_142647.1, forward strand.
TTGGCGAAGTGAATGACTTATTAGCTGATAATATAACCAACAAAGAGATCTTGAACCATGTTCTTGATGGTGAAGGTGAGCCCCAAATATTAAGTAGACGAGAGGCTGTCATGGAACCATCAAACACCACCGAGGCAACTAGCGCAGGAACTGTCGAAGATACTGAACATGAATCCAAAAGACTGACCGATGCTGAAGCCAATGCTGGCCTATCAACTTCAGCAGAAGAAAGTGATAGCTTGAACAACATTAAAAATGGTGATGCACCAAAATTGGGGGAGGATGATCTCAAGGACATTGAAAACATCCCAGCTGCAGGTGATATTACAACGGGTATACCAATCGACCATGAGATTGCCATGGAAGCATCAAAAGCAACAGAATCTGAAGTCAAGGCTGTCAACCCTGAAGAAAATGATAGCAATGCAGTGGCAAACTGAGGCAGCACATGTACAAATGGCGCATCTGGAAACCATCAGTTTAGAGGCAGCGTCTGCTATGCGGAGCAACTTTCACCATAGAGAAGCTGAAAGGAACTCTCCCATCCTTGGATCAATCTAGTAATCAGCTATTGTAAATCTTGAACATATCAATTTTTAGAGAGTATATATATATATATACACACACACTAGGATATGTTAGAAAAGTAATATAAGAAAAGAACTAAGAAAGGTTGGCTTGAGGCGTGCCGTAACACACTATGTTTAAAGAGTTGGTACTCTTAAATTGAACAGTCACATTGGGAGAATAATCACATTGGAACACCGGTTAATTGTTCAATCTCGCTGTTTGATATGCACTAGCAACCATAGCTGCACATTAATTTCCAGCAATAACAAGAGCATGTTCTTTTCCTTGCATGAACCAACTGGATAATTTGTTTAGTCCCTTATTGTAATTTCACTCATCTGATCTCTGCCCCGTCTCTTATTACACTATATCTATGAACTGAATCACCACCGTATACAGAGATCACCACCAACTCTGCAGTCAGAAGAACAAGAACTAGCTTTGAATTGATATCGGTAGTCAACATCGCTTTTTCATCAAATCTTCTCCTTCTTTCAACTTTGTCCTGCTTCTGGAATTAATATCAATTTTAGAAACACAGGCTCTTATTATTCCCTCCTTCAAAAAGCCCCTGACAAATCCAACCCCGAAGACACAGATTAATATTTTATCGAAAGCATTAACTCCATTAGAAACCTTGTCGTACTTTGGACAATAAACAAGGTTTGATGGTTTGCAAATGTATTTAATATTATCAGCGGCTATCATGCACTCGTCAGGAAGGAACACGTAGAACATAAGCTCTCTTGAATTTTTTGAAACAGTAAAATTGTAAGAGATAAAGAGAAAAGAGGCACCAATGGGGGCACAGATAGGGGGCAGGGGATTATCAAGAAAAACGAATTAAATCTTTCGGTTGTACTGGTATCTGATTAAATCTCACAACTGAAGACAATAAAATCAAATCAAATCAAATATGAAATATAAAAATAAATAATAAAAGGGTATAGTACTTATCTTTTTTTTCTTTTGCAATTTTTTTGAAAGGCTGTGCTTGCGTTAATTACCTATAACTCAAATTTGAGTTTTGCAGTTTAAACCAATCACGTTACTTTCTGGTTTAATTAGTCTTCAACTGTAGAAGCACTAATTGTACGGAAGTGAACACGTTAAAATAGGAATTCAACTGATAGTCAAAGTCATCGTTTTAGTTTTATAATAAGATTTAATTAGTAGGAATACTCATAGTAGAAGTATACATATAAGAATTAGGATGTAAAAGCATACGTTAATTTGACTACTCATTCTAACTAGGATTTAGAGTCCAAATTATAATTAATTATTGCTTTTAAAAAATAATTAATTTACACGAATTAGGATTTAAAATCCAAATTACAATTAATTATTAAGAATTACGATTTAGAGTCCAATAATCATTCAAACTTGATGAAATTGTGTTTCCGTCAAACTCGAATACAAAGGATGAGGATAAGTATATATATACAAGTGATAGACACCTGTGAACGGCACCTACGAGTTTTAAACATAGCTTTTCCGTTATCATCGTGATTGTTTGCTATCTGCTCGTTGGTTGAAAGGTTTTTAATTCTCTGTTCCTTGAAAGTTCCTTCTTTCGTTCTCTGTTCCTAGAAAGAAAGTTGTTTCTTTCATTCTCTGTTCCTTGAGAGCCTCTGTGCGAAAGTTGTTCGATCAGTACCATGGCAGGTGGTGTAATCGCTAGTTCCGGCAATCGGGAGTTACCCGGCAAGCTGACGAAGCAAGTCCTATTTTGCACGTTCATAGCATCGTTCGGTGGCTTCTTGTTTGGTTATGATATTGGAATTTCAGGTTTACCTCTTCAATGACCAACTTATTTTATATTACTTTTATCTGTATTTATTTTTTCGTCATGATTGATATTTACAATATATTACTCCAATTATTCCTGAACACTCGATTATTTGATAATATATTTGTATGATAGGAAAAAATTTGAAGTTGTCGGTATTAAATATTTATTTAATTAACAGTTCTTTGATTTGTGTACAATGATTTTGATAACTAATTAAACATGCAATAATAATATTAATTTTTTCAATTAAAATAATAATATTAATTAATGACACTATATATATATAGGGGGAGTAACATCAATGGACGATTTCCTGGAAAAGTTCTTCCCGAAAGTTTACGCCAGGAAGCATCGGGCAAGGGAGAACAACTACTGCAAATTTAATGACGAATACCTTCAGCTCTTCACGTCCTCACTCTACCTGGCAGCCATTTTCGCTAGCTTTTTATCATCCATGTTTTCTAGGAAGTATGGACGAAGATGGACAATCGCAGTTTCCTCCCTCTTCTTTCTCGCTGGTGCCTTTCTGAATTTAGGTGCCAAGAACCTGGGTATGTTGATTGCCGGAAGGTTATTTCTGGGGCTCGGTCTTGGATGTGCTAACCAGGTAACAGTCATCGAAGTCGTATAGCATATACTTAGAACTTGTTGCACTGCTTTACTTTCTACTGTGTTAGATTGATTGTGCTAATAAAAGTTGTATTATTTTGCTGTTAAAACACAAACAGTCAATACCAGTCTTCATATCAGAAATCTCACCAGCAAAGTACAGAGGAGGACTGAATATTGTGTTCCAGTTGTTGATCACCGTCGGCATCTTTATTGCAAATCTTGTTAATTATGGCACTTCAAAAATAAAAAATCATGGTTGGAGGATTTCTTTGGGTGGTGCTGCTGTGCCAGCTGCGATACTCTTAGTGGGCTCTTATTTCATTGTGGACACCCCCGCAAGTCTCGTAGAGAGAGGGAAGAAGGAGGAAGGTTTAAACACTCTGAAGAAGATAAGGGATTCTGATAATGTTTCCGAAGAGTTTAACGAAATCGTTAGAGCCACTGAAGTTGCCAATAAGATTAAGCACCCTTTCTTGGAACTAGCCATGAAGAGGCATAACTGGCCTCCACTTATTTCTGCCACGGTTCTTCACTTCTTCCAACAGTTTACAGGGATGAATGTCATCATGTTTTATGCTCCGGTGCTGTTCCAAACTATGGGATTTGGGGGAGATGCGGCCTTAATGTCAGCTATGATCACCGGTGCAGTGAATATGTTTTCTACCCTTATTTCTAATTTCACCGTGGATGTAGTTGGGAGAAAACGGCTCCTCGTTGCTGGAGCTTTAACTATGTTGACTGGCCAGGTTAGTCAGTCAGTTAATGATTGATGTTACAAAATACCACCAGAGATTATTGCTTCTAACATATATTATGATAATTAATTTTTTCTATTTTTATCTTTTTTGCAGTGTGTGGTTGGGGGACTTTTGAAGCAGTACTTATTATCTACAAACTCAGTATCTCATATTGTTTCCATAGTTGTGGTGATCTTCATCTGCCTGTTTGTGTTTGCATATGCATGGTCATGGGGTCCCTTGGGGTGGCTAATAGCTAGTGAAGTCTTCCCGCTGGAGACTCGAAACGCTGGTTATTTCTTTGCCGTCGGCATGAACATGCTCTGCACCTTCATTATTGCTCAAGCATTCCTGACCATGCTCTGCAATATGCGTGCCTACATCTTCTTCTTCTTTGCTACCATTCTTGTCATCATGACTTGCGCAGTTATTGCCATGCTCCCTGAAACAAAGGGTATCCCAATGGAAGAAATGATGGACAGAACATGGAAGGTACACTGGTTTTGGAAGAGGTTTTATCAGAACGAAGTTGATGCTGAAGTTCAGCTTGAAAAAGGAAAGCCAGCTGCTTAAATATATATGTTCTAGCTTTAGTTTTGTTTCTTTTTTGGTTTTTTTTATTTCAACATAAACTATAGTTTATCTTTTTCGTTGAACTGTACGGAGGTTTTAGTTAATAATGATCAAGTCTTTATTTATTTTCATTTTCCTTTAATACTTTATAATAATAATAATTTCTTTGAGCATAATTATTTGTCATATTAGTTAAAATTAAAATTTGGAAAAACAAGATATTTAAAAATTTTGAAATTTGGATTTTTCCTAAACTACTTTTGAAAATTTTAATTATTTATAAAATTATAATAATTAATGATCCACAAACTTTGGTTGTTATATAAATATATATAGACTTAAATAAATAAATCGTTTTATAGTAAATATTTAAGTACACTTTTGTATCTCCTTGCCATATTTCAAAACTATCTCTTTAAAAGGTTTAATAATTTTTATTGTGACAATTTCGATTTTGATTTTGTAAGGTCAATTTATCTAAAACATGTCCAATAATGTCAAGCATAAAGGTAAAAAGATAAATTTTGAGTAATACATTAAACCTGTGCTTGAATTTGAATTGCAAATTTGCGACTGATAGCCAAATTAGGTCGAAAAATATTTCTTGATCTCACAAGTATTAATTATTCTCATTGCAAAAGGAAGTGAATTTTTAGATAAACTTGTTATTAATTTACTCTATGCTACGCAGTAAAAAGTAAATTTTACATAAAGAAACAGAAAGTATTACTATAAAAGGAAAAGTTTATGATAATAGCCAGTCATTTTGAAGAGTTTGCTAAGATTTAGTAAGCGAAAATCTGAATGTAAATTGGATAATATTATCCTCGTTAACAAAATGATTGAATTCTATGCAACTAACGATAAATGTCCCTCAAACCTCGCCATGGTTCTCTCTACTTGTTGGCTCAAGTCAATTGAATTCTCTTCTTGAAAACCCTTTTTTTTTTTTTTTTTGATAAGCCCGATAATGTTTCATTGAAACAAATGAGGATTCCTGCAATTGTAACCCTCCAGAGAAACAAAAATTTCTGGGCATTTGAGCCCATTCAATCACACCAGCCCTGTACATACACCTCATTCAATCCACCTTGGAATGTTCATCCTCTTAATGTCTTAGAAAACTCAATATTATACTAAATGAGTCAAAAAGCTACAAGCAAAAATCACGGTCGAGCGTAACCATTGAAGTATAAGAAGATCAGGGGTGTAGACAATGTTGACAAAGGGTTTGAAAGAGTCGTTGGAGCCACTGAAGTTGCCAATAGGATTAAGCACCCTTTTCGGCAACTGACCAAGCGAACTAATCGGCCACCAGTTGTCTCTTGCATTATCCTTCATGTCTTCCAGCAGTTTATGGGAATCAATGTGATCATGTTTTATGCTCCGGTGTTGTTTCAAACTATGGGATTCGTGGGGCAGTGCATCGCTTTTATCAGCTGCCATCGCCGGTTCAGTGAATGTATCGTTCTACTTTTATTGCTATCCGCAGTGTGGATAAAGCTGGAAGGAAAACGTTACTCATTCCTGGAGCTCTATGCATGCTGGCTGCACAGGTCATTTAAATTATTCACCTACTAGACTATGAAAAAAATGAAAAAAAAAAAGATTATTGCTAACAAAGATTTATGATTTCCCTTCTTTTTGGCAGTGTGTAAAGGGGGCACTTCTGCATACGTATTTGAAATCTACGAACAAAGTATCTTTCCGGGTTGCTGTAGTCGTGGTGTGTTATCTGCTTTTTTGTGAATAATTATGCATGGTCATGGGTTCCCATCGGGTGGCTAATAGCTAGTGAAATCTTCCCACTGGAGATTACCTTCATTATTGCTCAAGCATTCATGACCATGCTTTGCTATATGCGAGCTAACATCTTCTTCATCTTTGCTGCGATACTTTCCACCATGACTATCGGAGTAATCGCCATTCTCCCTGAAACAAAGGCTATCCCATTGGATGAAATGGTTGAAAGAGCATGGATGCAACACTGGTTCTGGAAAAGGTTTACAAATTACCTAGTGGCGATGACATTGAAAAACAAATGCAAGGGCAGCTTGAGCAACAGGAAATTAAGCGCGTTGATTAAATTGTACATCTTCTATTAATGTTCTGGCACAGCATAGATATTATTTAGTTCTCGTATTTCATAACAAGCTACAGTTTTATCTGTAAGGTAGGGGGGGCTAAGCAGTAAGTACTCTTTTTTTTTTTTTTTTTGAAATTTCAATTGAATTGATAAAACGGGAACAAAAGTTCGCCTCTTTACAAAAGACTAGAATATTACCCGGACCTTTTTGCACCCTCTCTTCTTTGCTTCAACATCTTTTCTCTTTCTCTCTATTTGCCCTTCACGTGGTTGACTCTTACCCCTTTGCACCCCTCTCTTTCTCTCTCTTTGCTTCAATATCTTATCCCTTTCACTCTCTCCGTCCTCCATGCGGTTAATTCTAGAAGTCTCACGTTTCCTTTTAAGTATATTATAAAAGTCATAACTTTCTACATGATAACTTATGAGAATAAAAATGTGATCAAATATAGAGCTAATTTTGAATCTTCAATTTATACATGTTATAGATTTTGTCAAGTATGCTTCGTACAAAATAAAGGGGTATGCCCTCACAAAATCCTTTTCACCAACCAGGAATCAAAAATAGACTAGTAAAAAGACCTTGTACACCTGCCATACTTGACCAAAAGAGAAGACAACCCACCTAACCTCACCACCTGCACAGAGTCCTAAGGCTAAAAGAAATTAAAAGCCGTTCCCCTGTAAGACCAAAAATCCTACTCGTCAATAATTACCTGCAGTCAAAAAATGCAGCTAAAGAGATAAAATGAAATCACCCCTATAAATTGATCCTCTGCTGCTACTCCTGAAGAAAGAAGAGGGACAGTGAACCAACTCTCCTCAGGCAGGACTGTTATAACTAGAAGCCTTCCCCCAAACGGTGAGCAGATTTTCAACCCTTCTTATCCCTTTGTAAGAACTCTTTACCCTTTGTATTGTCTAGTTTTGCTTATCTTTTAAATAAAACTCTATTACAAGCTGTGTGTACTTTCAGAAATTGTTGCAAAGGCTTCAAAAGAATTTTCTTTCAATCTTCAGTGGTTTATATAGATTTTATTATTAATTGACAGAATCTGCCAAAGGTACCAGTCTCAGTATTTATTTTTTTCATTTGTCTAATATATAGTACTAGTTTGGTTTTATAGCTTTGACATAATTGCCAAAACAAATTGATAAGAAGTGAAAACTGAATTGATAACTTCATTCAATGCTAAGGTATTTGCAATAGGAAAGTATAGTGATTTGATAAACCTAAGAAGTGTCCTTAGATAAGATGACACGTGAACTTAAGTTACTGATAAGGTTTGAATCTCATCGTCGTGTCAAAATAAACTTCGTTACAAAGTATATAAATTGCAATTTATGAAAATAAGCTTGATTAAAATTAATAATAAATCTAATTAATCATAAACAACTTAAGATTTAAATTTTTGAACCGTGGGATTTTAATTTGAACTAAACCAACTGCAATTGCTTATTGCTATTTCCTTTTTTTGTGCCAATGGCATATTGATTATGACACTGAACTATTGAAAGTTAGTTATAGCTTCAAGAAACGTTGGAAGGGAAGACGGGTAGTTTATCGACAAGAAAAGCAGAAGTCAACTTCCTTTAAACGTACGGTAAGGGCCCACAGTACTCTAAAATAACCACCACTAGTTCTCGTTATGTTGCAGCCGGGACTAGTCTGCAAAAGCCGCCCTCACCGAAGCGTTTACCATTCTTGTTGATAACGTCTTTGAAATAAAGTTAAAGCCAAAGAAAAATTGCCCTTTCCCCGATCTCTGTTCAATACAACTGGATCAATGGATTGCGTTTACAAGAACCCTAATGCACCCATAGAGGATCGAGTCAAAGACCTTCTTTCTCGAATGACTCTACAAGAAAAGATTGGCCAAATGACCCAAATCGAGCGACGTGTCGCCGATCCCTCTGCTCTCAAAGATTTTTCCATCGGTACCCTTTCTTTTAGGCACTTTCTCGAGTAGCTTGTTGACAATTATGTACTTTGGAAAACGATAATTGGCCACTTTTTCATTTTTTGGCAGGGAGTATACTTAGTGCCGGAGGAAGTGGGCCATTTGAGAACGCACTGTCATCTGATTGGGCTGATATGGTGGACAGGTTCCAGCAGGCAGCACTTGAGTCGCGGCTTGGGATACCGCTTATATATGGGATTGATGCGGTCCATGGTAACAATAGTGTCTATGGTGCCACTATATTTCCTCACAACGTTGGCCTTGGAGCCACTAGGTTTGTTTTCACCTTTGAACCCCCTCTCCCCCTAGTTTTGGTAGTAATTTCTAATGTGTTTTGATCAATGGCAGTGCTGACAAATAAAAAGAAATGAAGATTGTGATATAATTTTTCCCCAAATCATTAAGTGCATTAGAGAGAAAAAGGAAAAAAAAAAAAGTCTTAAACAATTCAACTAGAAGAAACTAGGTATTCTTGTATTTACCCTTCTTTATTTCCTCCTTCATGTTTGTATGGTGGAAGATTCATGGGAAGATTATTTAATATATGGTAACAGTAACTCTAATTATTCGAAATATATGATAGAGATGCTGATTTGGCTCAAAGAATTGGGACTGCAACCGCTCTTGAAGTTAGGGCAAGCGGCATTCAATATACCTTTGCACCGTGTGTTACCGTAAGTCATTGTAAACATAATTGGTCAAACGTGCCTCTATTTCTACTGTTATTCAATAATTACCAATCAAAACAAGGAACGTGACTTCAGTAAGCCAGTAACGCACTTTATTAATGTACAGCTTGCACCTATTACACTAATATGCAATATCACATTAGTTTTTGAATCATAGTTCCATGTGAATATTGGACATCTTATGTTCTAAATTTTTTTTATATATGCCTTGTGTTATTTTTGTCTGAACATCAAGTTGAGTTTAAAATAGAGTCTGAGCAATTGTTTTAATGGATTATAACAGGTATGCAGAGATCCCAGATGGGGAAGATGTTATGAGAGTTATAGTGAAGACACAAACAGTGTTAGAAAAATGACTTCAATTGTTACAGGTTTGCAGGGACAGCCACCAGTAGGACACCCGAAGGGCTACCCTTTTGTAGCTGGCAGGTAGATAGAAGCAATCACTAAAGACACTTTTTTATTCTCACTTCTTCTTTGCGGTGTTTTATTTGTTGGCTTTCTTTTTGCATTTTTATGCCTATGCATTTTCGTCTTGGTACATTAAAATATCACAATTTTACATGCTAGTTTGGCAAAAGGAAGATTTACTGGTATCTGGCCAACATATACCTCCATAAAACAGGCCTTGTAAAATCCTTGTTGTATTTAACTTTTCAAGTTAGCAATCATTTGTCTGTCACATTGTGTAGCTTGTCTGCACATTTTGCAGTTCTTTGGCCATCTAACTGCAAAAGAAAATTTCATGCTGCTCACCTTCTAATCCTTCATATGTTATCTTAACCTATATTTGTATTGGATTTCTGTATTAACAGCCATATACCTTATTAGGTAGTTGTTGGAATATTCTCATTGATTTTGCTTGATCCCAGAAACAATGTTATTGCATGTGCTAAGCATTTTGTTGGAGATGGCGGTACTGAAAAGGGTATAAATGAGGGGAATACCATATTATCATATGATGATTTAGAGAGGATCCATATGGCACCATATCTGGACTGTATTTCTCAGGGGGTTTCCACCATTATGGCATCATTTTCCAGTTGGAATGGACGTAAACTTCATGCTGACCATTTCCTCTTGACAGAAATTTTAAAAGATAAGCTAGGTTTTAAGGTAGGGAGCCCTATCCTAAATGCCCTATAGATTTATCCTGAAGTGCCTATTATAAGAAGGCATTCATTTGAAAAATGTAATTAGCATATGTAATTCCAGAGGAATGTTCTGTCCAGGGTTTTGTGATTTCTGATTGGGAAGCACTTGACCAACTTTGTGAACCTCAAGGCTCAAACAATCGTTACTGCATTTCTAGTGCTGTTAATGCTGGAATTGACATGGTATGCATTGTTTCCAAGAGTCTAGGATCAAGTTTATCTTTCTTTGATGCATATCTTCATTCCCTGACTGAGAAAATATGCAGGTAATGGTCCCTTTCAAATATAAACAATTTGTGGAGGATTTGGCATTTCTGGTCGAATCAGGGGAGGTACAGATGTCCAGGATAGACGATGCTGTTGAACGAATATTGAGAGTGAAGTTTGTCTCTGGTCTTTTCGAACATCCCTTCTCTGATAGATCTCTGCTAGATATAGTTGGTTGCAAGGTAAATTTTGAAGAGTTCAGCATCTGATGTATTCACCTCAATTATAGAGTCCTTCAGTGTCTCAACGAACTGAACTATTGGAATATCATAATTGATCAATTTCTAGCTTTTGAAGTATTTTCAGGTTATTTACCTCTAGTTATTTTTAGAAAATGCAGTGCCTTTTGATTGCCTAGTCCTTATTTATTTGTATATGTCCTTGTTGATTTTATACTGGAGAATGAACAATTGGAAATTGAGTACCAACTCTAATTTTCCTGCAGCTACACAGGGAACTAGCACGTGAAGCAGTTCGGAAGTCCTTGGTTCTATTGAAAAATGGAAAGAACCCAGAAAATCCTTTTCTTCCATTAGACAAGAATGCTAAAAGAATTCTTGTTGCTGGAACACATGCTGATGATCTTGGGTACCAGTGCGGAGGGTGGACAGGTACCTGGCATGGATGCAGTGGCAGAATTACAATTGGTAAGTAGTTATATGGCCCATTTGTTTCTCTCATCCGAACCTTCCATTCTCCATTTCCTCATTTTTATCATCTCTAGTTTCTTTCTATTGTTTCTCTTCTGGTATGCTCTCTGACAGTAAATTAATCAATCATTTGTCATAACTGCAGCCATACCATCCTTCAACGAAATGCATGCATAGACTCCTGATACACAGTTTTCTGTATTTGCATATATTTGATAAAAGGATTGCCTGACTTTACCATGCTTGCTTAGTATCTGCCAATAGACTATAACTTTGCTGCAACAAGATATATTTTTTGTATTCCTGAGTTCATATAGGCATCAGATTGATGGGTTTATTAATTTTTAGGCACAACCATCTTGGATGCCATTAGAGAAGCTGTAGGAGACAAAACAGAGGTGATCTATGATCAATATCCGTCACCAGACTCCTTAGCAGGGAAGAACTTCTCTTTTGCCATTGTAGTTGTTGGTGAACCACCTTACGCTGAAACCTTGGGTGACAACGCAGAGCTTGTAATCCCTTTCAATGGAAGTGACATAATAAGTTCAGTTGCTGACAAAATCCCCACATTGGCAATCCTCATATCTGGAAGACCTCTGGTTTTAGAGCCATGGCTTTTGGAAAAAGTGGATGCTCTAGTTGCTGCTTGGTTTCCTGGAAGTGAGGGAGGGGGAGTAACCGATGTAGTGTTTGGAGATTTCGAATTTGAGGGTCGGCTACCAATGACATGGTTTAGAAGTATCAACCAGCTGCCAATGAATGCTGGACATAATTCATATGACCCTTTGTTTCCCCTTGGCTTTGGATTGACATGCAATAAGGAGAAATCTGTAGAGTAAGTGGTTTGATGGCATGATTGAGGAAGAAATTTGCTTGCCCATTTAGTAAATATCTTTGCTTTTGGATTTATTCTGTAATAATGCAAATGATGTGCTCAATCACATTGCCATTCCACCTGAATCCTTTTTTTTATTCCAAAGTCATAATAACGTGAGTGGTGCTTAGACTTAGAGCCCCCTCCCTCCTTTATGCTGATGATGATGATTTATGGTTTCTTCTGAGTAAACTTAAATCAAGACACAAAATCACTGCCTCTTCTGGTTCCTAACCAAATCCCAGACTCCAAATAGTGCTAATTATCATTATCTTTATTATATATAAAAACACGAACTCCAAAAATATAAATAATGAACGAGACCTATATTTTTGACAATTTATTAAATTAATTTTTTTCTTATTTTCAGGATGTTTTTTCCTTTTTACTTATATGATCTCAAAATTTACTAACTAAACTTTAATTGGTTATATTATAGTTTTTTTATTAAAATTATTTTAGGTAAAATCTATTTAATGTTAATGTTTCTCAAAAGAATATGTACTTTATTTTTTGTTTACATACATTTTATATTTTTATGCTTAAATGTTAATTAATTGTGAATTAATCAAATCATTATCTATAAATTTATTATTTTTATTAGTCTAATTATGACTTTTACATATTAAATCATTCACGTGCCACGTCCGTGTAAGCAAAAACTAATTATGGTATAAACAATCATGTCAAATGAAAGTATAAAAAGCAATGTGAATAAACTTTCAATTCACGTACAAAATTTTCATTTACTTGAAATTCAGGACTAAATTGAAAAGTGATATAGTTCTGTTGCTATTTTTGTCATTAGATAGAAAAGCAGCCCCTCGACTCCCATTTTCCCATATATTTATAACCACCAGCATTTGTCGATTTCCCGCTTTTTTTTTTTTTTTTAATTTTATAGCATGAATCAACAAACTCTCGTTGGCTGTTGCGTAAAGACGTTTTCCATCTTCCACAATTCAACAATTTTTTAAAGAAAAAATGCAATATAAAATCAAATCAAAAGCAAAGAAACACTTTCTTCTCATCTGCTTCACTTCCTCTTGGGTCTGCTTCTGCCTTGGAGTAGTCGGTGAAAGCGAGAGAGATGAGCAAATTGGAGGAGATGAGTTGCGTTTACAAGAACCCAAATGCGCCAATAGAGGATCGGATCAAAAACCTTGTTTCTGGGATGACCCTGCAAGAAAAGATTGGTCAAATGACTCAAATCGAGCTCTGTGTTGCTACTCCCTCCGATGTCAGAGACCTCTCCATCGGTACCATATCCTCCCTTTTCTTTTACTCAAAATGATCCCCGCACCAGTTGCTAGAAGTTTGTTAAAGTTTAAACAGACGTAAAAGGGTACTCTTGATTCCTGATCAGAAGAGATAGAGAAGCGATTCATTGTCAATTTCTGTTTAGTTCCTGACTCAAATGTCAACCTCAACAGATATGCTTATATGTTCTTTCCAGGCTTTCTCTTTTTTTGTTTTTTTGTCATGCAAATATTTGTGGACTATTTGCAGGGAGTATGATCAGTGGTGGAGGAAAACCACCTTTAGAGAAAGCAACGCCCTCCGATTGGGCAGATACAGTTGACAGGTTCCAGCAGGCGGCACTTGATTCAAGGCTTGGAATACCGCTTATATATGGGATTGATGCGGTTCATGGTAACAACAGGTTCTATGGTGCTACTATATTTCCTCACAATATTGGCCTTGGAGCAACGAGGTTAGTTTCATTTTTAACCCGAACGTTTTGTCAGTAATCACCAATCTGTTTTGATCAATGATAAGGCTGATAAAGCAAATGACATGAAGAATTTTTTCCCAAGTCATATGGGAAATTAGTTTGATGCTCCTACGGTTCGGGTTTGCCAAGGTGAAAGGATTCTTTTCGTTTGCTGCTCTGGATTTTCTTTTGGATGATCAAAGGTCTTCAAAGGATTTGTGCTTTTCGTCTTCGCTCCTGAATATTTTTATGCTGTTGCTGTTGGTTTTGTTCTGTTTGATTCGAGCCGTTTTTCTTAGGGTATAGTCTTAGGTTGATGCTTTCCATGTTTCCTACTGCCAAGTTTTGTGTTTTGGCAGTTTTTGATTCTGTCTTGCCTTTGGTGGTTGAATGTTGGTCGGGACTACCGCGAGTTTTTGTGAACAGCTGTGCCCCTTTTTATTGTACAGTTCCTTTTTGCCAAGCCGATTTCCATGCCAATAGGAGTCTCGGGCAGCTTCAGCTTGAGACTATCAATGGCATATTGGTCGTAAGGCTAATGAAATCCACTTTTCCAAAAAAAAAAAAGAGAAATTAGAGGGTAAAAACAAAAGAGTTTTGAACTAACAGAAACTAGACATATCACTTACCAGAATACAATTAGCTTTCTCTTTTATCTCTCCATTTTTAACAACAATTACAGCTTCATAGGAAGAAAAGGTGAGGACAGGAAAGGATACTAGAAATATGGTATCGATACTTCCCAGATTTCTAAATAGTGTAATTTCAAATGTGTGATAGAGATGCTGATTTGGCTCAAAGGATTGGGGCTGCAGTAGCTCTTGAAGTCAGGGCAAGCGGCATTCACTTTAACTTTGCTCCCTGTGTCGCTGTAAGTCATTACAAACGTAATTGCCAAATCTTCTTATGTTAAAGTGGTTGAATAGTATAAAGGAAGCTTTTGTTTTTTCCAGCATCAAAATTGTTGTAACTCCTTTGACAACCATGTGATATCATATTTGCTTTCAATTTTCCAAGTTATCTCTAATAAGGAATGATAGTGCATCTTTTACCTTCTGGAGCTGATTTTGGTGCATACTTGAACACTTCGATAATCAATCTTGTCTTAATTGAAAATTAGATGAACCAGATGCCTGAATTTGAGTCTTAAGTGGATATTTGATATCCAACAAGCGCTCGAATCACGAGGCCCATGTTGATATTGGATTATCATAGGCTCTTATTTTTCTATCAATTCATTATATACTTTTATCTGAACCTTTAAGTTGACATTAGAAAACCAATTCGTCTGAGCAGTGTATTTCACTGGGTTATGACAGGTATGCAGAGATCCCAGATGGGGAAGATGCTATGAGAGTTTTAGTGAAGACACTAACATTGTGAGAAAGATGACTTCCATTATTACAGGTTTACAGGGACAGCCACCCAGTGGACATCCGAAGGGCTATCCTTTTGTAGCTGGCAGGTTTTGCCTACTCATTTTCAATTTGATTAGTTTAAAATTAAAAGATCTTCATTGTAAATCTTACTGAAAAATTTTAGCCTAGTTTGGGAAAAGGAAAATCCAGAAATATCTGGTCAACAGACTTGACCAAAAAATGGGGAATAAAGGCACTTTTACTTAAGCATATGTAATTTAAAGCTTCTCCCTTTTCACATCATGTTATGATATGTGTAGGTTTTTGCAGTTTCATAATAATTTGTCGACTTCTATCTCTCATGCACATAGATATTTCTAATGAATTCCTGTTTTGCAATCGTATACCTTATTGGAATATCATTGGAACTCAATGATTCTACTAATTTGATTCCAGAGACAATGTTATTGCATGTGCCAAGCATTTTGTTGGAGATGGGGGTACTGACAAGGGTATAAATGAGGGAAACACTGTATCCTCATACGATGACTTAGAGAGGATCCACATGGCACCTTATCTGGACTGTCTAAATCAGGGAGTTTCAACAGTTATGGCATCTTATTCTAGTTGGAATGGATGTAAACTTCATGCTCATCATTTCCTCCTGACAGATATTTTGAAAGACAAACTAGGATTTAAGGTACACAGTCTATTTGAAGTCTATCCTATATGACATATATAGTGTTTTCAAGTGAGAGTGCATACAATAATTGGTCATTCACTTACTGTAGTTAGCATTCTAATTGCTATTATAGCCACCTTTGTAATCAACTCTATTTTTTATCAGGGTGAGAGGGGTGAATGGCATTTTTCCTCTGTTCTTATTGTTGTAGAGAGGAGGATGAGGCAATATACTTAAACTTCTGTAACTGGAATTTCTCCACATAGATGAAGAATCTTTGTTTAAAATGGGTTACTAATACCTAAGCAAAATGAGTGATACTTGGTTTAAGAATTTTGAAATGCAGCATTTTGCGAAATTTTATTCCTATCTAGATAACTCTTGTGAATTTATGAGGCAGGGTTTTGTGATTTCTGATTGGAAAGCACTTGACAGACTTAGTGAACCTAGAGGCTCAAACTACCGTCACTGTGTTTCCACGGCAATTAATGCTGGAATCGACATGGTATAGTTTAGTTCCCAGACAAACAGGCTTCTTTCTTGGATTCATGTCTTTATTTACAATTGACTGAAAACATATGCAGGTGATGGTGCCTCATAGATATAAACAATTTATTGAGGATTTGACATCCCTGGTTGAATCAGGGGAGATACAGATGTCCAGGATAGATGATGCTGTTGAAAGAATACTGAGAGTGAAGTTTGTTGCTGGTCTTTTTGAATATCCCTTCTCTGACAGATCTCTGCTAGATATGGTTGGCTGCAAGGTAAAATTTGTAGAATTCGGCATTCAATTAGTTCACCTCAATCATATTTGCTGCGCTGTTCGGACCATGTAAAGTATCGCCAATGTCTCACCAAACTCTATTGCTTGGAACGCAATTGGTTGTTATCTTGTTCTAAAGAAAATACTTTACAGAGGCATTTTCCATTTATCAAGAAACTATATTATGTTTGTGTTCTTTGATTAAATAAAACTACATAAACATCAATATATCAGAATCAGAGATCATAGAGTTAGGAGGAAAAGTTCAAAGAGGATGCAGTAACGAAAATGATACCTCTCAGGGCGCTCAAAAACCTTATAGTAATAATAGGGGTAAGATATCCTATGTTAATATTATTGAGCAATAGGGCTCAAAGCTAGGATCTCTACCCAAATCCCCCACCTCTCCACCCATCTAAATCCAGCAGCCATGAGAAATCCTTGTAATTTAAAATAAGAAGTAGTTGCATTTGTTTTACCTTTTCCTTCCATGCAAAAATTTTATTGCTATTTAAAACAGTTGTCATTTGTTGAAGAATCTGAATGCCTTACCTAAGCTTCCTCTCTTTGTAAAAGTTCTAGTTGATTTTAAACTTCAGTTTGTAGATTCACTGTCATACCTCTATGATTTCTTGCAGCTGCACAGGGAACTAGCCCGTGAAGCTGTTCGCAAGTCCTTGGTTCTATTGAAAAACGGAAAGAATCCAGGAAAGCCATTCCTTCCATTAGACAAAAATGCCAGAAGAATTCTTGTTGCAGGAACACATGCTGACGATCTTGGATACCAGTGCGGAGGGTGGACACGTTACTGGCAGGGAAGCAGCGGCAGGATTACAATCGGTAAGCATTTACATCAACTATCTTTCCTTCTTCTACTAAACCCCACCCGCTTCCTTTCCTTTGATTTTTCCCTATATCTTCTATCCTCTCTATTATGTTTAACAGCAAGTAAATTTAGTATGCAGCCCTACTAGCCACTGAATTTCGTCCAGAATACATAAGTATTACTTACCTTATCTGAATTGTTTTTTTGAAAGTTTACTTACCTTACCTGATTAATCAGTCATTACATCCCTCCTTTAGTAGTTGATTTGAAATCTCTAGTTTTGACCATTTTAAGGAAGTTAGATATCAGTAATTTCGCTCCCTCCGCCATCCCCAATCTTCCAAAACAAAAAACAAAAATGTAAAACATGTGGAGTTTGATCTCTTTTAAATGTTAAACTTCTTTGTTTGTTCGGATTCTAACTCCATGGTCTGATCTGATATTAGAACTGTAAAGAGGATTTGCATTGTATTTTCTGTAGACATTGGTTTCATGCTTTTTATTTCTTTTTAGGCACAACAATCTTGGATGCCTTTAGAGAAGTCGTGGGAGAAAAAACAGAGGTGATTTATGACAAGTATCCTTCACCAGACAGCTTTGCCAGGCAGAACTTTTCTTTCGCCATTGTGGCTGTTGGTGAAGAACCATATGCAGAATCTGTGGGAGACAACTCAGAGCTTATAATCCCCTTCAATGGAAGTGAGTTAATAAGTTCAGTTGCTGAAAGAATCCCCACATTGGTAATCCTGATATCAGGAAGACCCTTAGTTATAGAGCCATGGCTTTTGGAAAAGGTGGATGCTCTGATTGCTGCTTGGTTACCTGGAACTGAAGGAAGGGGAATAACTGATGTCGTTTATGGAGACTATGAATTTGAGGGTCGACTACCAATGACATGGTTTAGGGCAATCAAACAGCTGCCAATTAACAGCGAAGATAATTCATGTGATCCTTTGTTTCCGCTCGGCTTTGGATTGACATGCTGTTAAGGACTAAGCAGAAACCTGTAGGCTAAATAATTCATGGCCCAGGCCAGCCAGTAGTGCATGTTTTTTTCTTTCCTTTTTGAGCAAAACATCTGGTCCATGATCAAATTTCATCCTTGATTTTGGACTTTTCCTGAAAAGCTGCTCATGAATGAACTCAACCACATTGTTGTTGCCCTGCAATCTCTCACAGTTTCCAAGTCACAATTATGTCAGCGATGTCTGCGGGCCTGTCTCTCCTTTTTCTTAATGGTGATTTTATGATTTTTCCACTAGCATAATTCAGGTTGACATCTTAGCATGCATGGATGCATTTCTGAGGATGGAATTGATCCAAAAAAAAGGGGCATTTTTTGTTCTTATCTAATAAGAAGACATCTCAGGACAGGGAATTGATGCCGCCTCAGATTCTTAACCAAATCCCAATAATACTAATGATCATGGTATGTCCTTTCTCTTTTATCATTTTCTTTTGTCCTAAGATGCTTCAAAATACATTGTTGTATTCTGATTTGTTCCACATGAAACAGTATACAGTCTTGTAAGTTTTGATTGCATTGATTAACGGTAGCCTGAGATACAAGTATTACTTCATTTTATCCTTTGAAATGTAACAAAAACCCCAGAATTAGATCATCTTGAAATCTGTTTGGGCCAGTGAAGCAGCATAGGGAATACCATACCTCTTCCCAAGCTAGCTGCAGATAAGAGGTTCTTCACTTTCATATATCAGTTTTTGCTAGTCTTATTTTCAAACCAGAAGCATTATACGTGAAGAATCAGAACAAATGTTCAGAAAAAAACAAGATAACCGAAAGTGTGAAATTATGACATAATGTATGCGGTCGTAACAACATAAGGTGTCGATCAAAATAAGAATAAATCTGATGGATTGGCCAAGGCTGGAGCAATAAAGGTCACCAACCACAATGCGTATTTTAATGTCAATATCTGTTGATTTGTGGATAGCTTGGGTCACTCTATGGTCTTGTAAAGGGTTGCCTTTTATGCTTTAAGTTGAACTATATTAGCCTTTTCAAGTTTCTGTAGGCACATCCATATCTCTGATGACTGCCAGTCCTCAACTGAGGACTTTTTGTATCCAGGAAGCCTTTTGAGGCCCTCGTTTTGAAGTCTCCTCTGGGAGACCCTATTAATAAATCCATTGCTGTTCAAAAAAAAAAAAAACGGAATAAGAATAAACTTGGCAAGCTTCTTTTTCCCATCAACTGACAGAAAGACTTCTCCATTTTAAAAAGGATGATGTGGATAATTTTGTCCATCTACCTTCAAAAAGAAAGCTACTTGGAATGACCATATTGCTCAATGTTTTCTCTGTATTCTTTGCTTGATATGTCGGACTGAATATACTAGATGCCAGCGACTTAATTTGGGTGGTTACTAGGCTTTTCTTGATGTTTCCCTTCTGCACAGTAAAACACAGGTGCTAATATTAACAAAATACTAGAAGACAGCTTCAGAAAAGGTAGGAATGGCAACAGCACACAGAATTGAACTTTGTTTTTACCATTTGTCATTATGTTTAAATACAAACACATAATCAAAATAAAGAGCTACAAGAACTTGCTATGATGCCCTACAAACTAACAGTCACATGATTAAGCCCGCAATCAGATATGGCGAACGCGTCCCTGCATGTCAGTGCAGTGTATCAGCATGTGTGTGTGTGTGTGTATGTGTGTATGGACACGCGCGTGCAAAGAGATTGAGAGAGAAAAAGGAATGTAAAGTTAAATAATCATGACCATCAAGGAAACTAAGTTGAATGCTTATTGGCATCTTTACTTGAGTTACTTTTGATTGATCCCTCATCATTGTTGTTCTGCCGTGTACAAGGTAATAAATCAGTTTTATTCAATGCCACAATTGATTTATCAGAAGAATTTTATGTTTCAGAGAGGAAAAGAAAGAAAGAAAGAAAGAAAGAAAGAAAGAAAAGGAGGCCAAACCTAACTTGATGGCTGAAGGGAAATGTGTTACCTCAATGAACTTTATGGATGTATTAGTTAATCATCATTGTTACTTTGTCTTACTAAGAAGCACTTAATTAGGGAGAAGATTCCTTTCTTCCTTTCTTTTTCCTCGAAGAATGAAGCAAATTGCAGGTCAATGAAATTTCCACCAAAAGGGAATCTCAAGGCCCATTCACAAATTTTTAAAATAAAAATTGTGATTAAGGAAAAAGGTCGAGAAACTCTTTTCTACCTAATGAAAAAAGCTTAATGTTCTGTCTCCACGAAGGAGTTCACAGTTTTTGAGCTTAAGGTTTAGAAACAAGTGCAGCCTTTATTACATTCACTAAGTTGATTTCCGCGCGTGCGCTTAGTATCTGAAAATCAAGATGCTTCCATAGACTTAACAAGAAGAGTTGAGCCAAGGTAAGTGTTAACATTCTTTCCATCATTAACAAGAAGATTGTAGGAGAGGGTTACTGCAAAAAGATGAGCCGCAGGTTATATAAATAAGCTAGTAAATCAACAGGGTAATCTGACCTGAATCTTGCTTTTGTACACTATGTTCTCTTAGTGTAACTTAATAATCTATACTTTGAAGGAGGAATCTTCTTCTTTTGGGAGAGGATCCGTTAACAAAGATCTCATAATGAAGGTAGATTACCAAGAATGAGAGGGGGCATTGAAGAATATGATGCTCAAAGTTAGTGGAATTCAGAGTCAGCCTCGACTAAAGTTTGAAAGTCAAGAACAGTCAAGTAGGCCATTTGGGGTGTACGAAAATGGGTTAGTGCAATAGTCTAAAGAGGTTGAATAGTTGGAAAGGGCAATCTGATACTATGGAATTCCAAATCAAGTGCCCTGTGACTCAGCCAATTTGAGCTGAGCATCCAGTCGGCTGTGTTCTAACTTTTGTTCAATAAATAATGGAGTATCCAAACCAGTTTCCAAAATCTGCAGCGATTGTAAAGATTTAGGCTCTACCTAGAAGTTTAGACCCTACACAGGATGCTTGAAAATCTTTCAACATATGGATCATAACTTTTGCCCTTAATTTCAGGCGTAGCAGCAAATTTTGAACATTTGGTTTTCTGGTGAAAACTTGGAGTCATTGGTTTGAACCAAATGAGTAAGGTTTACACATGGAACTGGCCAAAAGTTTATAACCAGAGTGATGGACTTCTGAAAACATGAAAGCAAACATTTCCTGGAATATTTACAACCGGTTATGCCTAAAACAGTCTAATCTAGTAAGCTCTCAACTTCTGATTGTAGATGCTTATTCGTTTACTTCATTCGCCATGTGAACCTGCAATTCCAACCCTACTTGCTGATGCATTTGTATGGTGCGCTCCAATCTTATCTTGGAGGAGACTACTCGAGGTGCCAAATAGTAGTACAAAAGCAATGTAGTCTTCTCTTATGCTTCAAATCATATTCCTAGACTATTAAGACAACTTTATCCGTAACACATATCCCGCATGTCCTTCTGTCGATGCATTCTGGATAAGCTCACCGCTGTTACCACATAGCATAGCAATTTGATCACGGGATAATCAGATTCAACTACAGAATCTTAAATACAAGGGAAAGTGGGAAACCCATGTTTAAGAATCTTCCTTCAGACTTTCTCATTTCAGACTATGAAATTCTTAGCAAAACTCAATCCTATCCCCTCGTGTTTGAATGCTATGGACTAAACTCAAGTTCTTGATGACATATTCACATAAAACCATGGGAAAAGCACAAAGACAGCTATACTAATCAACTGAAAGAAGACATGGCTTAGCAAGCCAGGAGAAACTCAGAGTAACTGATGTCTCATCCGTGAGGGTATTGCTGTGCCGATTGCATCTGAAAAACCAAATTTTGCGGTCCAAAATAAGACTCATGAGCAGCACTTCTGTGCAGACTCTGCCCCTGCATTTTTACTCCATAGGAGGGAATCCCGTAAGGAGAGGACATTAACATATTTCCTTGTGTTGAATTGAAAGCCATTGTTGCCCCACTGCAAGGCTGATTCCATTGAAAATGTGTTCTAGGCATGGCAGCAGAAGTGGGCTGCTGAGGGAGCACTGAAGACTGCTCCGGTGAAGGAGTTCCCTTATTGTCTGGTGAAGGAGTTCTCGTGTCGTTGAGATTGACAGTTGTTATGTCGTGAATGCTAGCTCTTCTCTTATCCTTCCCTCCTGAAAGCTGCCTGATGAAATACTTCTGAGCATGACTAGCCACCTGAGTCGGTGTTCTAGTGACAACAAAATTGCGCGAGATATTTCTCCAATCCCCTTTGCCATACTTTTTTAGGCCCATTAGAAACAATCTGTGAAAAATCCATCATCATTCTTGTCAATGAAATGCGAGTGAAAAATAAATTAATCAGGAAAATTATCACTCCAATATTTCAACTAAATCATTAGAAGAGATTTATTACATAATTCATAAACCTGAAAGTACTGTTGATGTAAACAGATAATATAGGTCATTAAAAGAATCAGTAAAATTATAATTTGTCATATAAACTATTAAAACTTTTAACTGAATAAAGGTTCATATTCAAGGGAAAAACTTACTTATGCTCCTCCTCTGTCCATGGAACCCCCTTCTTCCTCTCCTGCTCTGCAGGCCTGCCCGACGAAGGTCTCTTTCCACCAAGTCCATAAGAGTGTTTAAGTCCATCATAGCCATGGCTGTTCACCCAATCCAATGTGAATGGAGAGGTGCTATATCCAGGAATTGGAACCAGCCCTGCTTCTATACTGCTAACATCAGCTTCTAATTTTCTGTACTGCTTGATTACATCTGGTACCGTCTTCCCGGGGATCATTGCAGCCACTTTCTGCCATCGATCAGGATTATCCTTATCATGGACCGCCAAGGCATTCTCAAACATCTTGTTCTCTTCTGGTGTCCATTTCGTGCTCTTGCTCTCTTCAAGAAACCAATTTGTGCTGGAGATATAAGATGTCGGCGACAGAATTTCCATTTCCCACTTCATAACATCCAATTTAAAGACAAAATACTACCAAAACATGGAATTGTTATCCAAACAAGTTCCTAACTCACAGATCGTTTCAGATGACTGATCGCTCGGAGAATGGAATTTCACTTATAGCAATGGAATTGAAAAAAGAAGAGGGCAAAAACAGAGCAAGAAACTACAGGGGAAATGCAGAGAGATAGGGGGTATCAAACAGAAAATATCAGCGTTAAATCAGGGAGCATTTGCAAGGAATCAGAATACTTTTTCTAGTGCATAGGCAATCCCTGAGGAATCTAGAAAAGACCCACTTTCAAAAAAAAAAAAAAAGAATTTCAAGGAAAATCAACAAAATTATGTAACTCTAAAAAATACCCAGGCTATCCAAACAAAGAGCCCTAACACCACAATTAAGATCTAAAACAGTGAACCTTCAGAGACTAACAACAGAGAAACTAAAAAAGAGCAAATACCCTGAAAGAATTGAAAGAAACAGGGACGACAATTCTCTATACTTATAACAGAAAACAGCTGCTATAAGTTTGTTCTTGTTTATTACGTAGAGTAGGTCATAACTGAAAACTAACACTGAACTTCAACTTCCTTGGTAACCCAATTAGGCAAAAAGTGAGAAGCTGACAGCTGAAGGCCAGAAACCGACATAAACCCAAAAAAAAAAAGAAGCTGGAAATGAATACCCAATTGGGAAAAAAAACACTGAACTGAATAAAGAAGCAGTGAGGAAAGCTGAGGAAAGATCTGTTCTTTCTGCCCTTTCCTTGAGAAATGAGCAACAATGAAAAGAGAAGAAAGAAGGGGAGGAAAAAAAAAGTTGTGGACTAAGCTCAAAAGCAAAGCTACCAACGCTTCAAGGAATGAATCTAAAATTTGTTAAAATCTCC
Organism: Theobroma cacao; assembly: GCF_053813885.1. Lineage (NCBI taxonomy): Eukaryota > Viridiplantae > Streptophyta > Magnoliopsida > Malvales > Malvaceae > Theobroma > Theobroma cacao. The sequence continues at coordinate 47,478,347 of NC_142647.1, forward strand.
GGGAAGAGAGAGAAGAACCCAGTAGAAATAGACAGAGAAAAAGCAGAGAGAAGGTGGTGGTCTCTGATTGGAGAGTATGGGGTTATTGGATACTGCAACTCATGAAAAGTTCTTATTAAAATAGAACACACACACTCTCTCTCTCTCTCTCTTTGCTCTTTAATTTTTTTTTTATTTTTTTCTACTACATTAAAAATATTCCAATATTTTATTCTATGCAAAAAGCATGAAAACATTATAATTTTTTATGCTGTCACTTTTTTTTTTTTTTTGTAATTTTCAGTTGTGAAGAAAGTAGAAACTGGCATCTCCTTAATAACCATTGCACCTCACCTGTCCTACCCTACAATTGTACTTAAAAAAACCACAGCATACACTTCCAAAACTAATTTTGTATCGATTACTTTCAAATTCGTTGCCCATGTTCTCAATTTTACAATATTCAATTTAAATTTTCCTATTTACTTATATGCACAGCTTTAACCATGATAAAATAATTTATGGAAACATATTTAAACGATATTTATCTTGTAAAAATCATTTAATATTTATCAGAAAAGTGCAAAATTGTCTTAAAATTTTGGTTTTTTTTTTATCATGATGAACTTTAACCAAGAAATAATAAAGAAGGGGGGGGGGGGGGGGGGGGGGCGGAGAGTGGAGGGGAAAAAGAATAGTGGGGGCTACGGTCAGCTTCAATGGGTAGCCGCCAAAAGAACGGTCCAGATCAACGGTAAATTACCTGTGGCAACTTGATTAGTGGGGCCCTCACACGGTTACAACACTTTCATTGGGCGATCTCCCACATAATTGTCACCGGTTACAATCTCAAGAAGGAAGAAATCTGGGTCCCGACATCAATGGCCTGATTTCTACACGTGGGAGTATGTCATTGGTTAACAAGGGGTCATTAGTGTAAGCGGAATCGTAAGTAGCCAAGGCTGTAATTGATCCAATGAGCTGGATCCACGTAGGAAGTTAAAAAACTGTGACTAGGTAGGAGCAATCACATGAGATTAGATTCAACTTGGCAAGTACTTTTTAGCACACCCTTGGCCAACCCAACCAACCACCGCCTCTCACATCTCTACTCGCTTTTTCACAATGTTGGTTATTGGCATTAGGTGTGACCTCCCCACGCTCGTTCTCAGTGCGTGTAAGGCACTGCCAAAACATTGCATTTCTTAGTTATTTTAATTTTAATGATGCTATTTCTTTTTTCTTAACATGGTCAAGGATATTTTCAAAATTTTGCCTTAATCTAATCTTCTTAATTGTCGATTTTAAACAGGCACTCTTCCACTAGATAGATTGCATTTGCCCAATTATTCTTAAGAGCGTTTTTCATGAAGATCAATCACATATCGATAAGAAAAAATAATTTCTCTCATTATCAATTAAATTAACTTTTATAATAATAATATGATTTTTTTAAAGTATTTAATTACTTCCCATTAAAATAAAACATAACAATTACAACTGATATTGATTATTTTGACAAAAAAATAATTTTTTAGTATGTTGATTTTTTAAACTTATAATAAAATGTCATTGTTTTATTTTAGATCAATTAGTTGGTCAAATTTTTTCTTAATATTATTTAATGAAAATCGACATAAGTAAATTAGATAAGATAGTTGAGAGAAAAAAAATTCGAATCTTGCTCTTTAGACAAGAAGATCATACATCAATTAATAAGATAAATACTCGAGTGTAAATTATATAAGATAAATACAAGTATTTTGCCATTTGAACTTCTTTCTAACAACTAAGGGAAGGATTTTAATAAAAATATTTAACCAAAATTTAATTAGAAACTAACATGAGACACCATGTATTAGTTAAATTATGTGGAACAGACTTGGAAAAAAGTAAAAATATCAATATACCAAGTAGAAAGCGCACTTAATACCTCCACTAGGCGCGTGGTTAACGCGCCAAGAATGTCGGTTGTGCCGAATTATTTTTTACTCCTTTCCTCGTCTACGAGCCCTTAAACCAATACAACCAAGGCGGTCCCCTCCTGATGTGACCAACTGCTCCACTGCTATTGTCTTTTGTCCACCCTCCCATTCGGTCATCGTAAGCACGACGCCACTAAAAAACAAACCTCTAGCCCTGTTTACCTTTCTACCCTTCTTAATTCCCGACAAAAATGCCTCTTACAAGGGCATTTTGGTGTTTCAACAACATTTTTTTTTGTTCACATGCATGTAGCCCATACTTTTCCTAAATTAGGCTTTCAAGTGGGCCTCAACCCCTAAGCCCATAGAAAAATATAGGGGATTTGCAGGTAGGTTACAGCTTGAATGATGATTTTGCTTTATTTGCTAATGGGGTGTATTTAGTAGTACCTAACTTTCTCATTTCTTTGTTCCCCCGCTATTCAAACAAGGGACAAATTGGCTTTTACGTGCCCTTAATTATTGGGAACCTTGATTACCAAATCATTCGTGGTCTCATTATTGGTGCTTAGATTTCCAATTTCAATTCTCAAAAGGACAGCCCTATATTTTTTTTTTCCCATTCATTTCATTAGAATAGAACTCGAGCTTTTTTCATAATTTTTTCGATCAATAATATTCGATGAATTTATTGAGATTGCCATCACACGTAAATTCAACTCGTAAATCATAAATTTAATAATGTGCATTTAATTAAAAAGCCTAAAAAGAATCATGCTATTCTATATTGGAAGGGAGAGGGGGAAAATGAAATATTGTTTCTCTGCAATTGAAGTGAAAAGAAACATTGTTCTTTAGTGTTTATTCGACTAAGTGCTATCTTTTTCAAAGAAATAGACAAATATGATGAAATCATTTCAGTTGTTTAAGAATATTTAGACACGACTGTTTGAAATGTGCACTTGAAAACAACCAAATGGATAAATTAAAAGTGGTATTTATTTATTTATTTGGGAAAGGGGGGAATATTTTTGTTTATTGTGTGTTAGTGACTTGACTTTCAATTTTTTTATTTTATTTTTAAGTGGAATTCCAACGACTCAAGCAGCTCCAGTGTGGTTGAATTTATACTTGAATGAATCCCACATGCATTTCTCATTGTCCTATCCCTATCCTTCTTTAAAGTTAAAAAAGAAATCCAACTTACTATTTCATCCTTCGAGAGAAAATTCTAACATTGACAACGACAATTTCAAACTAATTAAAAGTGAAAATATTAAATATTTTTTGAATTATAAAAATATTGACTACTGATTTTTTGGATAATGTAAATCAGTACAAAGATATCATTGAAATAATTTATGAAATTCTTAAAATGTGAATATTTTTATAATTATATAATTTCTTTTTTTTTTTTTAAAAAAAAAGAACGTATAAGTTGGGCTTGCGATGGGCTAAGAGAGAAATCCGAATCAAGTGGCAAAGATGCTGGAGTGCCACGTGTACAGCTGATGTTATTTTGGGTGGGGCCATCATTATTGTGGGCACCTCGAACCTCGCACCAAATTCAATGAGAAAACGTGTCCATCGACTTGTCAAAAATATATCAATTTGCTCCTTCATAATTCATATTCTATACCCAAGATGTCTTTAAAAAATAAAAAAAGCAAAGTGTAGAACAGAAAAGCATACACGTGTTTCTTTTGAGCCACGATCCTATATGGGATTTTCCCCCATTTTAGTTATTTTTATTTTGGAGTGAACATTTTTAGATTATCCCAAAGAAAAAAAAAAAGAAATTTTAGATTTTTAAAATCTTACTTTGATTATTATTATTTTCTATTTATTAAAATGAATCCATAGTTAAAATAGACAATACCTATATTCAGGTAATATATTTCATATAAAAGAAAAAAACATGTAGTTTGTTCTTCTAAAAAAATTTAACTAGTAATACATTTAATTTTGTATTCAAATATTCAAAAGTTAAAGAATACGTATTAAATATATATTAACAACCAAAACAGGTCTAATTATTAAAATATATGTTAAAATTACTTTTGCTATTTGTTGTCCCTTCTTTTTATTATTATTATTATTATTATTTATTATATATTGAAATTTCCTCCAATAGTTGGTAGGGAATAAATTGGAAAATGCTTGTTTAAAATATAATATGTTGTCAGCAAATGACTAATAAACTAAAAAAAAAAAAATCACAAATGATTTGTTTAAGTGCTTAAAGGGTTTGCAGATGTGTAGATAACAATAAAAAAATAGATTCTTTTGTTGTGGGTTAATATCATCTCTTAATCTCCATCAAGTCATGCATGCATGCCCTCCAAAATTACATGAAGACAAAGATTTTGTAATGGGATGGGATTAATATACAACTAATCACTATTAAGATCTCCAAACAACAAGGAAGGACACAGTATTAACTTTTAGAAAGTTTGAGCTTTTTAATTAAACAACATGGTTTAATGACTTAAGTTTTTAATAATATTAAGCCTTTTCCTCTAACAACATGTGTGAGTTTAGGGTAAGCATCAACGTCCCATTTTATACTTGGTATGATTTAACCAGGGTTGGCCATATATTTATTTCTAAATTAATTATTTCACTATACAAATATATAAACAAATATTTTTTTGAAGTTGCTTCTGTCACATATTCTCTGCGTATTTAATTTTGTTCTGAAGACTGCTTACACATTATGGAAAGTTGGAAACAGCAGAAAAAAAGATGCTTTAAATATTTGTTCTGATGTCACAATAATAAAAGTAGTTGGCTGGTTCTATTTTCAGTTTTTCCCAAATGAGTTGCACCAAATTTTTGGCTTTGATGCAAATCAAAATCTTCTACTCCATACAATACTAACAATATGAACAACAGCCTTAGCAATTTTCATTCAAATTGAGCTCTTTTTCCCTGTGGAAAGTGACAAAAATACCAAGTTCAAAGTACAAAGAAATCAATTCCAACTTACCCTTTTTCTGTTGTTTTATATATAAGCTTAGTGCCCTTTAAATTTGGAAAATAAAAGGAGCATTGACGCTTGATTGCGATTGGGAGGTGGGGAGGTGGGGGGAGAAAGCGACTGCTAAATGCAGCAAAAATTTATGTGAGATAATAATAATTGAACCACCAACGACAATTTTGTTACCATTAAAGGAAAGATTCCTTTTCAATGTTGATCCCTTTCCTAAAAGTCATAAAGTAAGACAAGTGTGCCTGGGGAGAATTAAGATCCGGAGGACAGTGGGCTCAATAGTGGCAGTGTCCAACTAGCCCTCTTCCTGCACGCAACTTGCATTTGTTTTTGCAGTCTAGGAGGATGAGAAGAAAACCAATTACTGAATTGATGACACTATTGTTCATATAGATGATATTAGACATGAAATAGGAATATAGGAAGAGTAAATTGAAGAATAGATCGGTTAATGAAATGGATGGAAAATGACATGGGGATAAGGACCTTTTTTTGAACCCAACGCTGAATATATGGTATTATGTCGAGGCTCAAGATTTTCAGCAACAGAATCAGCAATCAATGTCGTGCAGAGAAGCCCATTGAACCATAGACTTGCCTCGTTAAAAGAGCAAAGCCCTCCCTTCATGATTGGGCCTAGGGGTTTGAGCCTAGCAAATCCTTCAGGCTTCAAGTTTTGTTTATGCCTTGCCTACCTACCCCAGTACCTGCTGCCAGATCAGGTGATCACTCTAAGGCCCAAACCAAAGCTTTGGTGTTTAGCTTAGAAGAAAAATAGAAATGCATGTGTATAATTAATTATTAATCGAGGCATGCTTAGTCCCTGCCTCCATTCTTGGCTTTACTGTTGGCTATGTTTATGTTAGCTTCCTTTTCATGTTAAATGAATTTGGCTAAAAGAGAACAAATAACAATAAGTAGCAATTAAGCTTCATTTCAAACAGGATTTGTGAATACAATAAACATTAGGAAACCTCTAAATTAGCAGCATATATGCACAACTTTAAAGCTCAAACTTGCAGGCCATATTTTATGGAAACCAAATTAAGTAAAAAAAAAAAAAAAGAAAAGAATTTCAGCTGTCCTTTTATTCAATGTGGAGCAACTTTCCTTGGCTTGCCCAAAAAGAACTCTTCTTATTACTTATTAGCTGTAAGCCGCTCTATAAAATTTCCATGTCTTCTGGTTTTTTCAGCTATTTCTCCAGGCTTCATCGATTTTCTCTAGCACTTCGGGAGGTCACTGGGAGGTGGTAGAAGAGTTTCATTTGGGCCGTTGCCATTGTCCACAACAAATGCCATCTTAAGCCCCCAAGTCGTATGCACTTCCAAATGGCAATGCATGAACCAAACCCCTGCAAACAAGAGAAAAATATATTCCATTCTATAAGGTTTAGACTAAGAAATTATATTTTCAGCTGGATCATACTTGAAAAATGGAACTATGAACTTCCTACCTGGATTGTCTGCCCTGAACCTTATGGCTGTCCATCCACCAGATGGAACTCCAATTGTGTTCCTTTCAACAGGATCAACAAGATTGAATTTTTTAGTATCCTTTTTGGGGTTGAAATTCCCCAATCCCCTTCCAACCTCAAAGAAGTTGAATCCATGCAAATGAAGAGGGTGGTTCTCTGGGGTAATCATCCCTGTGTCTTGCAAGACAAGCTGCACGGTGGAGTTATAAGCAAGTCTATACAGCTTCGTTCCTTGTTTGGTCTGAAAGTTTGTTAGCTGTGTGCTTGTGTAGTTAAATGGAACAGGAGGGTTGCCAGGGAAATCAGTAGTGAAAACTCCACTTATGTTGAAGAAATGGGCTTGAAGTAGAGAGATTTTTGGCATAACAAAAGTAACATTGTTAATAGAGGCCACAACACGGCTTCCGTTAACACATGAGGGGCAAGGGTTAATACCAAGGCCAACGGTGAAGAGAAGGGAATGATCAATCTTTAAAGGGACATTAGCAGGATATTGTTTTGAATTCAGGCTTCGTAGTGCATTTGTAAAATTTGTAGCTACCGAGGTAGCATTTTTTGGAGGGGGTGATGTGAGAGTGGTGGCAGTGCTGGTAAGACTACCCGAGTAGTGTAAGGTGGCAGTGGCAGTCACGTTATCTACTACAATGGGTGCGTCCATGAAAGGTGAGGCTGCAACCAAGTACTTTCCTGCGCCACGGTGGGCTGTGAGGAGGACATTCGTGGTCTGTCCTGGGGTTATAACAATGGTTTCTGTTTTGAAAGGTTTCACGTATGTGGCATCAACCTCGACAACAGTGAGTAGATGGCCGGCAATCTTAAAGAAGAGTTCTTCATTCAGTGCAGCGTTGATGATTCGAAGCATATATGTCTTTCCTGGTTTTACTCGCAATGTATATCCTCCTGCAGATTGAGAAAAATATATAGGGGAATTGATCAGATGACAAATATTCATGGTCATGGATACGTGTGTTAATTTACTGTGTATATCTCTTTTCCGAAACTTCTTTACCTTGTGTAGGGCAGCTTGAGACAGGTCCTGGATGGCCATTGATGGTGTGAGCATCAGAGACATTCGGGGCCAGGCCAGATTTCAAAGCTTCATTGATGACGGCTTCCACATCTGATTTCCACCATTCACCTACATACAAAAAATCGATTATATATTAAGCTTTCTAAAAAAGCAACATCCTCAATTAATTTCGTAGCAACTAGTACCATTCCAAGTCACCAGTCAAAATTTGTCCTAACAATTTAAGCAATTTATTAATGAAATAAATTATGAGAAGCAACATTATTAATGATCCTTATCTTGCTCTCTCACCTAAGATAATAGTCTCTTCCTTGTGGGGTTTGGGGAAAGGATAAGGAACACCACGTTTGGGCAAGATAACTATGGCACCATGGACGGTGGCCCTTAGCCAGAGAATATGTGCATGCCACCAAAGGGTTCCCCTTTGGCCAGTGATGGTGAAGTTGTACACAAAGTTCTGCCCTGGTTGAATCGGGCACTGGGTTATATATGCCGGCCCGTCTGCCCAGCCAGTTCGTATTTGCCTGATCCCATGCCTACTCCACAGGAAATATCAATGTTAGTAGGCACCAATGATTACTTCAGAGAAAGATCGACGGTGGGAATTTTGGATTTACCAGTGGATGGAGAGATTGTATTTCACATGGTTGACCACTTTGACAAGGACTGTGTCATCCTCTCTGGCAACTAGAGTGGGACCAGGGTAGCGTCCGTTCACAGTGACAATAGGTTTGCTTGAGCACAACCTAGTTGTTTTTTCCAACACCACCTGCACATGGTGCATAACAATAACCAATCAGATTTTGTGAAATTGGAATTGTTTGGAGGTGGTTGCAGACGCCAGATTTAGGTGGCTACATCACCAACATTTACTTCTTTGCTTTGCTGTTCAATCAATACTTGTTAGTTCCCATCAAACTCACGATGATGAATTTTCTTCTGTTATAATTTATACTACTAACTAACGAAGGAGATCCAATTGAAATTACCATTACTTATGGCTTTGAGTAATTTAATTTCATTCACTGATTAAAGAGAAATGCTTTTATTAGTATTTTTGGGTTGGAAATCTTTATTTTGATAGCTTCCGGACGTCGTCTAGGACACAGGATAATATGTTTTCAGTGGTTGGTCTATCATCTTAATTAACTTCAATTAATGAAATATCCTCGTCATAAACAAGTGCAAGGTCTCTGTACTTAGAGAAACTTCAAAATTATAGCACGTTAAGCACGATAACAAAGCCAAGAGAGAAGTATCATTGAAGAGAGATCACAAACATGCATGAACATGCAATGTGGGATTTGATTAGAAGAACATATGAAAAACGATTTTCGACCAGAAATACTACGTGAGAACGCCTATTTAGTTGCTAATCAAGGAAAAGCTCGGATTTCCTGGAAGAAGTTAGGCTTTAATGATTGATTATTTTCTCTAACCATGGAGAATATTGAATAATGGTGGGTACTTGCACAACCATATTAAAACTTGAAAGTGAAGCTCAAAACGCTTCCAAAGTTAATTTATGAGGGACAAAAATATCAGATATACTTGAAGAAGCAATATTCCTGTATTATCTTTAATTCTGAAAGCCTGAAAATGTTGCACTGAAAAAGTTGCAATCTCATAGTTCATCGTAAAACCAATGCGTATGCATGCCAGGTTTAAACCATATGCTTCATAACCCTTACCAAGCAGGGGCGAGGAATTTAAGCTTGACTCGAGTGGTAATGCAAGGATTTGAATAACGATTCAAGGTTTAACTTTGAATGACCCTTAGTAAGCCTTTTTTACATACATAAAGAATAAAGAAACGGTAATAACTGGTACATTCTTGGTTTAAAATGATGCACCTCTTAGTTTTAACTGTTTTTTTTTTGGGGGGGGGCAGTTTTAACTGTATTCATGCAAGCCTCGACATATATAGCAACCCTCCAAGAGCAGCCTATCCCCATGTCAATGACTAGCTAGGAACTGTACCATGGGAAATGAATGATGGGGGAGTGCTAACAGAGACCGCTCTGTTCCTGCATTAATACAAAAGGGCACTAGCATGGAGCAAAGTATAACTTACATCGAACTTGTAGTGCCGAACCATGCACTCTACTGACGCTGGAAACAACAAGCAAGCTAAAAACATTAGGACTCTAATCCATGGTGCCATCTCCATTGTCTCTAGCTCTCAGTACCCTATGCCGAACCCAAATTATATATTCCTTTTCTTTTTTGGCTCTTTCTTGGTGTACTCGGGTATTGAAGGCCAACTCAAACTTATAAAGAGGCGAAAGCTCTCTGCTGCCAAGTCGTTTTTACTTAGGTGGGTGAAAGGAAGAATACTTGAGAGGCAAGGGGCAATGTACAAAATCAGAGATATATACAGAAAAGTGTCTGATATTTCTTGTGTATCACACAAAGTAGTTATCTATCAAACGAAGTCTACAATTTGAAGCTAAGCTAGTAGAGCTCCTGATGCCATTTTTCAATTGACTTGGTGGTCAGCCATGGTTGGTCCAACCGTATTGGGTAAAGTACACCCGATCTCAACCAGAATGTTGATAGATTTCCAACCCCATTGAGGTCAAGCAGATGACATAAGCAACAAGCAAAACCGAAACCACTTAGTTCTATTCACCCTTTTTGTGGGCATTAGTAATTTAATCTGCAATTAAGGTTAAGTTCAAGCATTTGATTGGTAGATTATAGTATAACAAATCTCCCTAAATATTGTAGTAGGATTAGCTATCATCAAGTCATTACCACCAGTCCATTATAATGAGAAACTTTTATTAATTATGATGTGGGATATGAATCTTACTGCCACAAAACTGAGATATCATTGGAGTTCCTTTCGTTTTTTCACCCCCTTTGTGTGTGTGTTTTTCCTGGCAATGATGGTACATAATTCAAAAAATAAAAATAATCTTGGCAAAAGTTTACTCTAAAAGGACAACTTTGCAAATCTTTATGACTTATTCCCTTTATATATAATAAATCAAATCAAGGACTCTATTTTTCATGCTTGGTAATTGCAGAGTATCACTTAGGTCCTAGGGGGTTTAGGAGAAAGTTTGCATATCCTTGACAAGTTATTAATTAAAGGGCAACATCTTATTAAATTATTTGGTGATACAATAAAAATTTTAAGGTGAAAGACAGTGATCAAATTATAAAGTAGATCAGTCCCAAACTGAGAAAACATAAATTAATATGGGTTAGGTGTACTCAAATTAAATTAGCACTGCAAAAAAAAAAAGTAGAAGAAGACAAATATTATCATCATATCTGTTTAGCACTGCAAAAGCATGCTTTAAACTAAGTTGGAAGCAAGAGGGAATTTGGACTAGGGGCAGGAGTCACCTCAGTAACTAAAAATATTCTCTAAATATATTTACAATATTAATTTATAATGTTGAAAATTGGATAACTGTCACTTCACCTATGAACCTGGGTTATTTTCCATGAATCTGATGAAATCCTTTGAGAAGGAAAGTAAGTGGAAATGGTGGGTAGATGACAGATACAAAAAAAAAATGGTTAAGCCAACAAAATATTTTTAGTTGAGGAATGCCTTTCATGGATATATACAGAGAGTGGAGTTTGTTTTCTGAAAGATAAAGCTTTTTGTAGGGGGGTAAGTAACAGCTCATCTAACCTTTGTTTCCTTTAAAATATTCCACTAACAGAATTCTATATTGTTCTCTATAGCAAGCTAATTATATTTATTTATTGCTTATATATATTAAATAAATAAATAGGAGAAAATATGATGATTATGTGTTTCCTTTCTTTCGAATGTTTTCCCACATCAACAAGCAATGTCATGGAAAAATGTAGATGTTACCAATCCCAATTTGAAGATGTGGAAAAGCCCCTCAATTAAGTTCAAATATTATATTGTTTTGTTAGACATTCAAGATCATAGGAGAAAAACTCTGGCTTTTCTTCATTGACTATTCTTCTACTGATCAAACTAAGAGAAGGTTCCAATTGAATAATTAGTTCAGGTGTCACCCCTTCTCAATGAAACAAGGACTCAAAGCAATTATCAATGGCGGGAGGGGTCATGCACATATTCAACTATTGGATGTGCATTATATCACCAATCAAATCGTTACTTAAATCTCAAATATATATATATATATATATATATTTATTGCTAATGAGGAGGCCTACATGATAAAAACATGGTATCTCTCTTCATTTTTCTTCCCTTTGGGTGTTGGTAGATAAGGAAATAAGAATGGATCCGTCCAACAATTGAGCAAACTTCGTCTGGCAGAACTTTTAATTGCAAAGGGCTTTTCGAAAAGGTCGTGGTCCAGTACTTAGTCTGAGCTAGGCCACTTGAGAAGGCCCATTTAAGTGCACCGACCTCCATCTAGTTTAATCTTATAATCTCAAAGGGGCCGAAAACAAAGTGGATAAAGTGGAATTAATATGGTTTTTTTTTTTAATCAAAGTTTGAGTTTACAAGCTATGTCGAAAAGGACTCGCCTAGCTAGACAAAACGTTACAAGACAATTACCATATAGTTTGGAATATTAAAAAGAAGCACGAATAATAAGTGAACAAGACCTGAATTTTATCTATGTCCCATGCATATATGCAAATATAAGCGGTTTTACTCTTGTATGGCATTGCCGGTGTGAACGGGCTATCTGTATATGTCCATTGTGTGTGTAGGGTATGCTGCTGTCGCATCTTTGATAAAAATACAAATGAATTGGTTTCTTTGACAGAGAGTTGTATCAAGCTAGCAAGTCATCTTGGAGAGAAATTAAAAGCATTGGCTTGGGAGTTGGGACTGTTATTTTGTTCACACTAATAATTGTTCGGGAAGTCAGTCCAAATTCGTTCCCCATTGGACTAATGATTCGTGCAATCAATCATCTCTCACATGTTTCCAAAACCAAGAAATATTTTTTTTATTCTTAATGTCTCATGAAATATATGCAATTATCTTCATTGGTTATCTGTCGTTTGATTATTTTTATTATCATGGAATTTGTATATATTTCTGTCATATCGAGAAGAAGAAATTAAAAGTAATATCTTGGACGTCACGGAGATGTAAAGAGTGAAAGCTTAATTGGATATGGAAACAGAATTTTAATCAATGTGTAATAAATTATGGTGGAAAAAGCAGCTAAGTACTGCTAAAGTTCAGCTGGGGGGCATTGGAAGGATATATAGAGGGAGTTAGGAGTGGAGAGAATTCCTTGAACTCAACGATCTCCTCCACTGTTTCCTCCATAGAAGAAAGATTCACCGAAAGCCTCATTTATTTCTCAGGAGTGAACCCAGAAGAACCATTTGTTCCAGGTTGCTTGCAACGGAGAAAAACCAACTTTTTTTTTTCCTTTTTCCCCATTTATCGTATTAATTTTGTTTGAGAACTGTTCAGTGGTATTGAGGATGCATGTCTATGCTTCTTATTTCTCTTCAAGCTGGAAAATTCAACTGGGCAGAATCACCCGTGTTTAGTTATTTCACATGCTTAATTTGTTTATCTCTTGTAGGAAGAAGTGTCATGATTGGCCAGGCTCGTAAGTTTTTGCTGGCAAATAAGACTCAAAACTATTGAAATTTGTCACATCAGATGGACCATTTTGCTGTGAATCTGTTTCCCAAGTGAAAGGGAAAGAGTCGACTTGAGTGTTGTTTTACTTCCAAAACCGTCGGTAAATACTAGTAGCCAGGAAATTAGCTGTTTGGAAATGTATTTCTTTGCGTGGAGTGTGTTATGTTCCCTGTTATAATCTGTCACGTTCCAACAGCCCTAACCCTCTTATCGTTACTGCAAGCAAGTCAAAGATTCCTCCTTTGGATCTTTATGCAGAATTTTCGCATTCTAAAGTAGACTTAGAAAAGGTAGACTATAGTTGGGCCCAGTAGATGTGACCACATCCCCATGAGAGCTGAGGAATATTTTGATCCAAAGTTTTACTATTCAATTCGAGTGCTAGAGCAAATTCTACTGCCCCTGAAATCAGAAGGCACACAGCTTTTCTGGAAGCGATTGCATGTCTGTTCTATGGTGATGTGAAACTTGGTGTGTGAATGAGTTTTATCTTCTGTTTTATAGAATTATAAGTTTTAGAATCTTGATTTCTCTGTCAAGGTGTTGATAGATTCACTCCATTGTTTATTCGCAGATATTAGGCTAAATTGATTGTATTTGTTTAGGCTTCTTGGTATCTCATCTCAATCGTTGTGCTTTAGCAAAAATATTCTTTTACAAAGTACCATTAGGTATGCATTTGTTCTTTCTTTTTCTTTTGGTAAAAAGTAGGTATGTATTTATTATCTAGCCCTGTGATATAAGAACTGAAATTTTTGCATCTGAGTCTCTGTTATGCAGACTTCTCTGGAGTTTGTAGCTAAATGTAATTATAATTCTTTTTTCTTTGATAATATAAGTTTCGATCTCTAGTTCTGAGTCTTTCCGTTACTGAGTCTACTCCAAAACCACATGTAAACAGGCTTAGATAAATTTCTGGAAAGCAATGGAAAAAGATGATATCTACACGAAAGATGGGACAGTGGATTACAAGGGAAATCCTGCTAACAAGAAGGAAACAGGAACCTGGAGAGCCTGTCCATTTATCATAGGTAACCATAAAAGATAGTTGTTGAAATTAGTAATTAAAGATAGAGATTGGATGCTTACTTTAGCATTTATCTTCAGGAAATGAAGGGTGTGAAAGATTGGCATACTATGGGATGAGCACCAATCTGGTGCTTTATTTCAAGCATCGGCTGAATCAGCATAGTGCAGTTGCCGCTAAAAATAACCAGAACTGGGGTGGAACATGCTACATCACACCATTAATTGGAGCATTTCTGGCTGATGCGTATCTAGGAAGATATTGGACAATTGCCTGTTTCTCAATCATCTATATTTTTGTAAGTTTTACTCATCTGATACTTATTGTGATACTTATAATTGATCTGATACAGTAATTTGTACCACCCGAATTACATCATAACAAACTGAAATTGCTGAAGTTAAACATTATACCATATCAAGAAGAAGGAAAACAGAACCTGGAATTTTTATTTTCTCCAATTTATAGACTAGTGCCCCATTCTTTGATTGGTTTAGTAGAGTATCACCAAGTCCTTCAAAAAATTGACCTAAGTTTTTGAAGCAACATTTTCTGTGAAATCTGTTCCTTGGTAATTGAGACAAAAACATTTACTTTCACATTTTACACAGGGAATGACACTTTTAGCATTGTCTGCATCAGTCCATGGCATAAGGCCAAGATGTTATACAAAAGATAGCTGCGATCCAACAGACACACAGAGCGCTATGGCCTTTCTAGCACTTTACCTGATAGCACTAGGAACAGGAGGAATTAAGCCTTGCGTTTCATCATACGGAGCTGATCAGTTTGATGACACGGATGAAAAAGAGAAGAAACACAAGAGTTCTTTCTTCAATTGGTTCTATTTTTCCATAAACATTGGTGCTCTTATCGCTGCTTCTGTGCTGGTGTGGGTACAAGATAATGTGAGCTGGGGGTGGGGCTTTGGCATCCCAGCTATCGCCATGGCAATAGCTGTCTGCTTTTTCTTTTCAGGTACTCGTTTGTATCGATATCAAAAGCCTGGAGGCAGCCCTCTCACACGCCTCTGTCAGGTGTTGGTGGCATCCATCAGGAAATATAAGGTTGCAGTACCTGCTGATAAGTCTATTTTGTATGAGACGGTAGATGCGGAGTCCAATATCAAAGGAAGCCGCAAGATTGACCACACAACAGATCTCAGGTCAGCGCCTGGACTTCAATCTTAAATTTAGAAATTGATTAGAGCCAATTGGAGAAAAATAGTTCATCCATCAATTAGGTGAAATCTGGTAGGGAAGAAATAATTCATTACATTGTCTGAATTTAAATAAGAATCCAGTTGCCACGGATTAAATAATTGGTTGTTGATGCTTGAAGAACTCAACATACGACAAGCTAGTTAAGCTATGAACACGTTCGGATTTTTCCTGAAGCCATTTGTTGTGATAAGATAGAAAAACAAACTTGTAACTAGTAACTTGATGAGGATTAAAAAATTATTAAAATTCCTTGTGGTTCAATTTCCAAACTCGCCTTAGATATTCTAATTCTGCTAGTCAGACTTGATATATCTAGGTAGTACACAAGTATCGCAAATTTTCTCTTGGTTACATGCTTGAACTGTTGCTTTAGTTCCTTACCTTTAACTATGGCTATAATCTTCAGTTTCTTTGACAAAGCGGCAGTGGAAACTGAAAGAGACCACATAAAGGGCTCAAACCCGTGGAGACTTTGCACAGTGACACAAGTTGAGGAGCTGAAAGCTATAATTCGGTTGCTCCCAATATGGGCCTCTGGGATCATCTTTTCCACCGTGTACAGTCAGATGGGCAACTTATTTGTGTTGCAAGGTGAAAGAATGGATACTCGCGTCGGTCACTCTAAATTCAGGATCCCACCAGCATCGCTTTCCATCTTCGACACCCTCAGTGTGATATTTTGGGTGCCAATCTATGACAGAATCATTGTCCCAGCGACAAGAAGATTCACTGGTCACAAGAATGGCCTAACTCAACTTCAGCGGATGGGCATCGGCCTCTTCATATCAATATTTGCCATGGTAGCTGCAGCATTTCTGGAGCGCGAAAGACTGAAAATGATCAGAAGGCACAACTACTATGAGCTAAAGGAAATGCCCATGACAATATTCTGGCAAGTGCCGCAGTACTTCCTCATTGGGTGCGCAGAGGTTTTCACATTCATTGGACAGTTGGAGTTTTTCTATGAACAAGCACCTGATGCAATGAGGAGTTTCTGCTCTGCTCTATCACTCACCACCGTTGCTCTCGGTAGCTACTTGAGCTCTCTGCTTGTGACTATTGTTACCAGTGTGACCGCTAAGAATGGGAAGCCCGGATGGATACCAGACAACCTAAACTATGGTCACGTTGATTACTTTTTCTGGCTCTTGGCAGCACTGAGTGTGCTAAATTTAGCTGTTTTTGTCTGGATTGCGAATTGGTACACCTACAAAAGGGCAGTGGGAACTCTTCGTTGATTATTTCTATGGTGGCTTGTTCAAAGCAACTGTAAATTATTCACTCGCTGGTTGCGAAAAATTAAGGAATGTTCCCCCTTATTATGTATGAAATATGGTCGCTTCATGTCAATGTTTCAAAATAATGGGTGAAAAAGTTGAAGAGTATATGTTATGACAGAACAAGGTGAAAACGTTGAAGAGTATATGTTATGACAAAATGTAAGCAAAAATCATTTTATTACCTCTTTTCTTCAGATTTTAGTATTAGGTGGGTCCAAGTTTTTTCTTGGGCTGGCCTCAGGCCTATTACATTATAAGCTGAAGCCACTCAAAGTTGTCTCTTAAGATAAGGACCCATTTCTCTGCAATTCTACATGACAATGCTACAAGGCCCTTTCATCGTTTGCTTTTTTCGGCACTTAAAAAATCTTGGAGCCAAGTGTCAAACCGGGAAAATTTTATACCCAAAGAATTGGAATCTTCAGGCTCATAAAGCAGGATAGTAGCGTTACAGTGAATGATCACACAAAAATATCTCTGTCCCAACAAAAACTCCCGGCCTTCCCCTCTCTGCATTACGATACAATTAACACCTCTAACCCTCTGACCATTATTGACACAAACTAGTCAAAGAATTCAGCTATTCAAGTCATGTTTCCTTCCTATCCTTTTGAAATGTTTATACATATAAAGTTGACTTGGAGAGGATAAACTCTAGCTGTATCCAGTTTAAGTGGTCGCAACTTGATGATGATCGAGTGATATCCTGATTCAAGTGTTCCTATCCTATTATTCTAGTGCTAATTCAACTACTCCTGGATTCTTGAGGCATACCCATTTTTTCAGGATGCTATTGCATAATGCTTAGGGGCATCAGGTTTGTTATCCTGTAACTTTGATTCTATTTTAACTTGGTGTCTTGTGTTTGAACTTTTTCTTCTCTTCTTAACTAGTTTTAGAAACCAGCTTTTTCATATCAAGGTAGTTATACGGTGCTAATTAACTCCATTTATGTATGTTCAAAGAGTTAAATGGACACGATTGGTTTAAGCTTCTTGATTCTGTTATTGAATTGATATAAGTAGCCATGGGGTGCAAGAACTAAAAATTGGCAATTGACTTTCCGATGCTTACTTCTCTGCAATTTGTTGCTAAGTGCAGCTATGATTCGTTTTCCAGTGAATATAGGTTACATCGGATACGATTGGTTTAAGCTTCTTGATTCTGTTCTTGAATTGATATAAGTAGCCATGGGGTGCAAGAACTGAAAATTGGCAATTGACTTTCCGATGCTTACTTCTCTGCAATTTGTTGCTAAGTGCAGCTATGATTCGTTTTCCAGTGAATATAGGTTACATCTTCAAGTTCTCTGACCTTCTGCTTTTGAGTGATTTCTTGGACCAAGAAAAAGCAGGCTAAGATAAATTTCTGGAAAGTCATGGCTGAAGATGATTTCTATACAAAAGATGGGACAGTGGATTACCGGGGAAACCCTGCCAATAAAAAGAAAACTGGAACCTGGAAAGCCTGTCCCTTTATTATTGGTAATCATAAAATCAACCAGTTAAATTTATTAATGGTTAGTCAAAGATGGACGCTTATCTGTTTAGCATAAATCAACAGGAAATGAATGTTGTGAAAGATTGGCCTACAATGGGATGAGCAGCAATCTGGTGCGCTACTTTAAGCATCGACTCAATCAACATAGTTCTGTTGCTACTAGAAATAACCAGAACTGGAGTGGAACATGCTACATTACACCATTGATCGGAGCATTTCTGGCTGATGCTTACCTGGGAAGATATTGGACCATTGCCTTTTTCTCAATTATTTATGTCTTTGTAAGTTCTACTCACATGAAAAGGAGATAGTCTTATAATTGTATTGCAGAACTCTTGTAGAACAGAATAAAGTTTATATTTATATATTAAGGATTAAAGTTTATCGGTTAAATATTGAGGCCTAGGCTATTAATGGAAGAATTGAAGAAAAAAAAATGGTACTCTGGATCAGCCTAGTCTAGTAGTGCCAATTTTCTCCAGTACCAAACTCACTAAAAAGTTGACATGAGAATTGAACTTTTCATGGAATCTGCATTTTTCACGCAGGGAATGACACTTCTGGCATTGTCTGCAACCGTACATGGTATCAGGCCAAGGTGTTACGCAGAAGATAACTGCAACCCAACAGTTACGCAAAGTGCAGCGTTCTTTGTAGCACTTTACATGGTTGCACTGGGAACAGGAGGAATTAAGCCTTGTGTCTCATCATATGGAGCAGATCAGTTCGATGACACCGATGAGGCTGAGAAGAAGCACAAGAGCTCTTTCTTCAATTGGTTTTACTTTTCCATAAATATCGGTGCTCTTATTGCTTCTTCTGTGCTGGTCTGGCTACAGGATAATGTGAGTTGGGGATGGGGTTTTGGAATTCCTGCCATCGCTATGGCAGTAGCTGTTACATTTTTCTTTTCAGGTACTCGTTTGTACCGGAACCAAAAGCCTGGAGGCAGCCCTCTCACACGCCTCTGTCAGGTGCTGGTGGCATCCTTCAGGAAATTTCGATTGGCAGTACCTGCTGATAAGTCTCTTCTGTACGAGACTGCAGATGCAGAATCCAATATCAGAGGAAGCCGGAAGATTGAGCACACACAAGATTTTAGGTTAGTGCCAGAACGCCAATCTTAAACTAGCAACTGAATTACAGTCACGTGTAAAAATTGCGTTTTTTAATTCATTGACTTCATATAGTTTTTTAATTCTTGAATGATGTCTGAACAAGTTATTCCAGAAGTATTACCTACAATCCAGAACAGCTGGTGAACGTATGAACATTTCTTGATGTTTCCCTCAAAGCTGTTAGGGCAAAATTTAGTTTTCATTACTGACAACAAGTACGATCATCCATGTTCATGTGATTCAATTTTCAAACTTCCTCTCAGTATTCTACTTAAAATAAACTTCAGATTGTCACGTTGCTCAGTGCACGTAGGTAGAATACTTTCCTGTCTCTTGATTCCATGTTCAAGCTCTAAGGCAGCTGTTCTGATCTTCAGTTTCTTTGACAAAGCGGCTGTGGAAACTGCATCAGACCACAAAAAGGGTTCAGTAAACCCATGGAGACTTTGTACAGTTACTCAAGTTGAGGAGCTAAAAGCTATCATTCGCTTGCTCCCCATATAGGCCACTGGAATCATCTTTGCTGCTGTGTACAGTCAGATGAGCAATTTATTTGTGTTGCAAGGTGAAAGAATGAATACTCACGTCGGCAATTCTGCCTTCAAGATCCCACCAGCATCGCTTTCCATCTTCGACAACCTCAGTGTGATATTTTGGGTGCCAATCTATGACAGAATCATTGTCCCAGTGACAAGAAAATTTACCGGTCAAAAGAATGGCCTAACTCAACTTCAGCGGATGGGCATTGGCCTCTTCATATCAATATTTGCCATGGTAGCTGCAGCGATTCTGGAACTAGAAAGACTCCGAAGAGTGAGGAGGCACAAGTACTACGAGCTCAAGGAAATGCCCATGACAATATTTTGGCAAGTTCCACAATATGTCCTCACAGGGTGTGCAGAGGTTTTCACATTCATCGGACAGTTGGAGTTTGTCTATGAGCAAGCACCTGATGCCATGAGGAGTTTCTGCTCGGCACTACAACTCACTACTATTGCGCTTGGTAACTACTTAAGCTCCCTGCTTATGACTATTGTTACGAGTATAACCACTAGGAACGGAAAGCTCGGATGGATACCAGACAACTTAAATTATGGCCATGTTCATTACTTCTTCTGGCTCTTGGCAGTGCTGAGTGGGCTAAATTTAGGGGCATTTCTCTTGATTGCAAAATGGTACACATATAAAAGGCCACTGGGGACTCTTCGTTGATTTGGTGCCTTGTATATTACTTTCCATCTGCTTAAATTGTGTGTCCCAGTCCACTCCCTCCCCCTTCTTATGCATACAGTTAAAAGGCTTCCTCGTGTCCATGTTTCTAAATGATTTAATGAACAATGAAACTGGTTCAGAAAGATAGCTGACAGAATATCATGACTCGTGTCTCGTCACAAAGGGAAATTGAAATGCAACTGGAGTGTGTTTGACTTACCATTGACCCTTTGGCATTTGCAATGGTATTAAGTTATACAAATTTACTATTGTTCTTCAAGACCATAATGGCAATACAAGATTAGTTTTCCCCCGTGTTTTACGTGCCAAAGTCCCCCTCACACTCTGAAGTATCACAAACAGTTGGGCAGTAATGAAAGAAAAATTATGACAGAAGGTTTAGAAACTTGTATATTCGCCACGATACAGAATCTTCATTAGGTCATAAATCACATAAAAATACTTACAAGGAAGCAGTTCACTAAATGGTAGTACTTAGTCCAACATCCACCAGTGCCCTAAAAGGATTTTCTTATAAAAAGTTGGAGTGGAACTAGAGTTTGCTAGCTTGTTTACCAAACAATGAATGCCGGCCCTCAGCAATCAACTCCCCAGTTTCTTTGTTTCTGACAAGCACAATTGTCCCTGAATAACCTCCTCTTCGGCCTAGAACCTTTGATGTAATCTCTAACTCATCCTGCAAATTGCCTCTTAGAGATCAGAATCATATTAAAAGAGGTAAACCAGATTCTCTACCAGCGAGAAACTCGTCTGAAAGATCAAAGAAGAAGCAATGGCCGGCTCTTCATTCTGTCTGCCATGGATCATAACTTGGAATGATATTAAAAATCAGTGGGATTATAGGAAATATACTATCATTTCTCCTTTTGGCTTCACAGGAGGAGCCACGCTATAGATCCTCTTCTACCTCTAGATATCCAAATCCTCAAAAAAGAGCAAGATTCTATCTCACATCCTTGTTACAACTTTATACTAATATACCTTTCAATCACTCCCTATGCAGATAGTGCATAACCCAATAGACTTAAATCCATGATCAAACTGAATAACAAAGCATTAATGAAAACATTCAATGCATTAATGAAAATTACTAGTACTAAATTAAAAGCAACTCAAAGGGGTAGCATAACCCCCTAAAATTTTTTAAATTTTTTATTTATTATATATTTTTTCTTTTAATGCCTTTCCAAAATATAATATAAATAAAAAAAAATTTTAACTATATAATTGGAAGAAGGGGATTCAAACTCTACTTATGGATCATGCACTAATCAATTAACCAAATGCTTGAAAGCTAATATAAATAAAGCATAACAAAAGGACCTCATAAGCCCCACTCAACTTTATCTTAAGTTTTTCCACACTAAAACACACTTCATTCTTCAAAAGAGATCTATAAGTTTAACAGTTGTAACAAAGAAGGATAAGACCACTCACCACCATTGTGAAATTAAAAAGAAGTACTTTTGTCATTTTCTTTCTGTTTATATTATAATTATTATTTATTTCATTTTTATTATATTTTCTCATATGTTATAAGTTTTCACAAATTTTCTTCTTCAAACTTCTACGAACCATCAATTATGTTCTTCCTCTTTCTTTTTTGTTATATAAGTTCTATATTCTACTTGTAATTATAGTTTTCTTTTTTCTGTCATGTACATTTTATTTTTTATAATTTTAATTTTTAAAAATTAAAAAATTATTATGAAACTCTCCAATATAAATTATAGTGTTGTATTGTTGGTTTTTACTTAAAACTTCATTAATGTATCATTTATAAATCTTGATTAATAGATTAATTCGTCTTGTTTTAACTATTTCGTTTCTACAACAATTATACAGAGAGTCTTTTTAACAATGAAAATTATGAAAACAAAACTCTAAAACAAAATAAATTATAAAAAGAATCCAAAACAGAATAAAATAATAAATTTTTTATCAGATAATTTAATTATTTATATTAAAAAAGACATTACTAATCCTTGTAATATAAGAATCAATAATTGATCAATTTGAATTTGAAAAACATCCTCAGCATAATTTGTTTAAAAATTATTATAAATATTTCATTTTCTTACTTTTATTTATTATTTTAATATTATATAAAATTATTATTTATTATAAATTTTTTTAATTATTTTAAATTTAAAAATATTTAAACCTTATCTCTCTTTGTCAATGACCCTCAACCTTAACAAAATTGACAAGCTCCGCTGCTGCAACTCACTACATTAAAGTAAAAAGATATTCTTAAAGCGAACTCATAAGAAAGCTAACTTACATTGAGCTTAGCAGTTCCAAGAAAAGAGATGGACATGTCCACCGAAACTTCCATGGGAAGACCTTCGATATGGACAACAGCCCAACCAACTTCATCAACGAGATTCGCAATAGCACCAGTTGCTAAATTTCCACTTTTATCCTGGCAAAGTTAATTTATTTCCAAAAGAAAAATCAACCAAAATCTCACATAGTGAATTCTGATTCTATGGAATTTGAGATGGGGGGTTTTTGGGTAGCTTACGGTGAGCCGAGGAGGGACTTTGAATCTACAGGAAACGAAGCCAGGCTCAACCCTATCGACTCGGATGCCGCGTAAGGCGAAATCTTCGTAGAAGCTGCACTCGGAGCCGGCTCGGTGGGGGTGGATAGTGAGTCGCGACACGCACTCTGCTCCTTCTTTGTCTAGTTCCAGGAATTCTTTGACTTTTTCCATGTTAGATTTTCTTAGCTCTCTGCCTGAGGTTGTGAAAACTGAGAGAGAAGGCGGTTAAATAATGTTGCCAGTTACCAGTGATTCAACGAGGTTGAGTTGGATTGGACCTGGACATGCCAGTGAAGGGGATTGGTCTGGGACTCCGTTTCAGCTCGGTCCTTTCATTCTAGGTTGTTGGTGGGCTCAAGTCTGTTCAGTCTAATTACTTTTGAAAGACTGCAAAGGGCCTTACTGGACATGACTGGGTTGGACTAGTCTTCAGCCCATGGTTGGGCTTGTCTAATTTGAGGGAAAAGTACATCCATTCTTCCCAAAACTCCAATCTTAAGAATTTTAAATTCTAAGGATTAAGTTTTGATTTTGTACAATTGACACGTAACAATTACATTCCAATTTTAAGTTTTTTTTTACATAATTATTTTAAAAAATTTAAATAATTTTTTATTTTTCTATTGAGTGCGATCAAGTTCTTATACTTTTTATTTGAAATTAATACATCTATATAATTAATAATTAATTAATTATCGTTAATCAAAACGTCATGTTATTTTTTATTTATTAATATATGATGTTGATGTGACATTAACATAAACCTAATAAGGAAGATAAAAAGACGATGTGATCATATCATCATTTAAGTAAGTATGCCATATTACAATTTATTGTGACATGTCAACATTTACGTAGTATAAAATGATAGATAATATTTTCACTAATAAATAATCAATCCAAAGTTAGTTGTAATAATTCATTTGATTCAAATTAAAAATATAAAAAATTGATTGAATGTAATAAAAATAAAAAATTATTTAAATTTTTATAAATAAATCGTGATTTTTCTAAATATTATTTTTTTAACTCTGTTATGAATAACCCTATACACATTTGTGTGAAAGGTTTTTGTTAGACAAATTCTTTTATAGTGGTAAAAAGGTTATTATTGTCTCTCCAAAAAAAAAAAACACTTAACCTCGATTGTTAAAAACACACTTTATGGAATGAAAACAAGTGTGTGGATTTCAATGCTAATGATCCGCCTTGGAAGAGTTGACTTCCAAAATTTAAGAGACACCGAGAAATAGCAATTGGAAGCATCTTTGGGCTTCTGGGGTATTTCCCATTTAAAAATTACACCAAAATCCAAAGCAGTTTTTGGACTCTATTCTCAAAGAATCCTAAGTAGAGAACAAATCTCCCAAATGTTCCTCCCTTGAAATTAGGTTTTGGCCAAAAAAAAAAAACAAAGAAGTTTTGAAATTAGAGTCTTAATACATAATAGAATACTATTAATTACTCTCTAGAGTTTTTTTTTTCTTTACGTCTTTTTAATTTTTACAAAGATTAAAATAAAAAATTTGATTTTGACTGATGTTGTATTAAAATTAAAAAAATTATAATATAATTATCCAATGCTCTTTAATATGAAAAAATAAATTTGTAATATTAGATTCTAAGAAAGGAAAAAAAAGATTTCATTTAAGTATATCCTAAAAACGAAAGACATAGGAAGAAAAAAAAAGACGGATTGGGTTTTTTTAAATGAAAAAAAAAATAGAAAAAGAGATTATTTATGCTTCATGTGAGTTTGGGTAGATGTGTGAAATAGTATTTAAAAATATGTTTTATTTTTTTATATGTTTTGAAGATGTATTATTTTGTCCCCACACCAAGAAAATCAATTAAAAGAAATGATGTATGTGATGAATGCCATTTATTTAGCATATAAAATTAGAGTACAAAAAACAAATTGTTGTCATATCATTAGATTAGAACCAATATTTTCAAGCCCCATTATTGATTTTGTGTGTATGGGATAGCAAATATCATCATTTGGAAGAAAAGAATAATAAAAATATATATTTAAAAGAAAAAGAAGAAATTAACCCAATTTTAGAGAGAGTATTAGATAATAAAACCCAAAATAGAGAGGGTTTATCCAGGGTTTTCCGTTTTCCCATTTCTGTTTAGCTTCTCTTCCAAATCTTAATTCTTTCTCTCACTCGTAATAAGCTTCAGTGTAGTACATTCTATCTCGCTTTTTTTTTTTTTTCTCTGAGCATGAGCTCGTTGCCTCTTCTCAAGCCATGACTGTCCAGCCCCACCACCAACACCAGAGCCAGCGTCTCTCAACCTGCCACCGCCACCCCACCACCAAACCCATCACCGGCTTCTGCGCATCATGTCTACGAGAACGCCTCGCCGGCATCCAAAACAACTCCCCTACCGTCACGACCCCCTCCACTTCCTCAACCTCCCAGCTCCGCCGCTCCAAGTCCTGCTCCGGTGGCCCTAACCCATCCTCTTCCTCCGCCACCTCCGAGCCCCGCCGTAAATCTTGTGACGCAAGGGCTCACAATACCCTCCACGACCTTTTCGCCATAGATGACAAAATAAAAACTCTCAATCCCAACCACCCTCCTTCAAAAGTTGAAGCTTTTCAAGGCTTTGAAGAAGAAGAAGAACAAGGAGAGTTGAAAACGATGAAAGATTTCATAGATCTCGAATGGGGAAGCAAAAAAACTTCAGGGAAATCTTTGTGGGAAGCAGCTTCGGTCTTTAGCAAGAAATTGAGGAAATGGAGGAAAAAACAGAGCAAAAAGAAGGAGAAAACTGAGGGTTTGGTTCTTGATAAGGTGAATAAAAGGGGATTAAGAGACACTCAATCGGAGATCGGGGAATATGGGTTGTTTGGGAGAAGATCTTGTGATACTGATCCTAGATTGTCGGTTGATTTTGGTCGTTTGTCTGTCGATGATTCAAGGTTTTCTTTTGATGAGCCAAGGGCTTCTTGGGATGGTTATTTGATTGGGAAACAGAATCCAAAGGTTAATGAAGAAGGGAATGTTGGGGAAGAGAGATTGAGTGTCGTAAAAGAGGAAGAAAGGAGTAGCCCTGGTGGGTCAGCTCAAACGAGAGATTATTATGCGGATTCTTTGACTAGAAGGAGGAGAAGTTTTGACCGGTCAGGGTCGAATAGGAAGATTAGTTTGGGGGAAGCTGATGAAGTTAAATCTTCGATTTCGAATGCTAAAGTGTCTCCTGAGACTGTTGGGTTGTTTCACGGGGCGAAACTGTTGGTTACCGAGAAGGAACTGAGGGATTCCAATTGGTATTCGAGTGTAGAATCTGGTTCGAAGGATGTTGGGATTGTTGCTGCTGGGGTTGGTCAAAAAGGGTTTGATTTGAAGAAGGCAAGGAAGTGGAAAAATATTTGGAACATATGGGGTTTGATACAGAGGCGAAAAGAGAGTGAATTTGAAGATGAAGAAAGGAGTATTGGAGGGGATGTGGGTGATGAGAGGCTAGCAGAGTCGTTGCAGAAGCTTAGGAGGGTGGCTAATGGAGATGAAGATAGAGGTATTGGAGGAAATGTAGGTGAAGGGACACTGGCGGAGTCATTGCAAAAGCTGAGAGGGTTGGCTAATGGAGATGAAGTTAAAGGTATAGGAGGAATTGTGGCTGACCGGACACTAGCGGAGTCTTTGCAGAAGTTAAGAAGGGTGGCAAATGGAGATGCAAATGGGAGTGTTGTAAGCCAGAAGCTTATGCGGAGCTATAGTGTTAGTGCTAGGAATTCAGTGGATGGATCAGCTTTCTATGGAATGAGTGTGACTCCGTCTAAAGATGATGGTGAGAAGAGAAGGGAGAATTTTGTGCTGCAGCAGAATAGGAGTGTCAGGTATTCTCCTAACAACCATGATAATGGGCTATTGCGATTTTACTTGACGCCGATGAGGAGCTATCGGAGAAGCAAATCTGGAATAAGTAGACTAAAAAACCCACACTCTGTAGGTGGGAGCGTACTGTAAGGGTGCTTGAATTTGTTATGAGTAAGATATTATGTTGTAAAAACGTGAATGAATGTGTTTCTCCATGTTCTATAGATAAAAAAAAAAAAACACCAGATCATATGGTCATCTTTCTTGTGCTAAGCATATGTTTTTCTAATAACGCAGCAATGCAAAAAATGAAACAGTGTTTTCATATTTGTTAGTATAGTTAGAATTGTTGCTGAAATGTAGCTTAGTATTTACTACAAGAAATGAAATCACTTTGTTCACATTTTTTTCCCTTTTCTTCAGTGATGGCAAGGACTCGATTGTTCCCTGTTTGATCCTTTCTTGTAGAATTGGATAATGTTTGTGAAACTTGTTATCCGATGACTATGAGCTGAATGTCTTGAAATTACCATTTGCTTGTCAGCTCGATCATTCAAGGCTGTGATAGACAGATAACTAGGATAAGATTACTTACGAGGACGTTAAGGTTTTTTTTGTTGTCTTCTGCATGTTAGTTTCTTTTTGGTTCAAAGTTTCTGCACGATAATTGTTGATGATGTTATGCATCTTTTTAGTCTACTTTGCTTTTGCTTTCATGTATAGTGAAAAATGAGTGAGGCACTGCTTTGACTTCTTCATGACTAATTGGATCTCTACTGAAACTGGTATGTTTTAGTGGAGCTGTCATACTCAACTGTACCAAAAAATGGAGTTGCCTGAAGGATGTTTAACATGATGTGATGGCTTAGCTAGATGTTTGACAAAGAGTCAAAGATAGCCTTTCTTGAGCATTTTCACGAAATTGACCTGATGCTTCCTTAATTAGTCCTTAATATCAATGAATTCATTGATCACTGCCACGTCTTAATGAGTTACCTGATACTCTTAAATGCGAGTCAAGTTTTCTATTTTTGAAACGTACTTAGCTATGCTTTCTGGATTTCATCCGTCTGCAGGGCATCCTTTCATGCATTTAGGTCTACCATCTATGGGAAACTGATTAGAGCAACTCATTCAGTGTTTTCTTCTATATTTCGTTGTCATAAGTTGTTTTGCTTAAGCCCATGTTTTTCTGCAGCTGGTTTCGGAAACTTGCTACTTATATCAGTTATAACAGTGAATGGTGCAAGCATCAATGCACCCCTACGCAGCCAACACTTCTTCCTTTTATCTCACTTGGCCACAGCATATTAAAGTTCCCATTTATCTTTTAAGATGGATCTAGTCCATGGGTAGACGTGTTTTAGACATAAGAAACATCTCATTGCATACTTAGTTCTCACATGTAAAACAAAAATCTTGAGTGGCAACTTTCACCTTGTTTTTTGTCCCAGAAAAGAACATAGCAGATAAGAAGAATGCCTTCTCTCTATAACGACCTCCTTCCCCGAAAAGGACCAGTCGACGGTCTTCCCAAATACCAAGATCAATAATTATTCGTCTATTCAATGAAATATACTTCCACCAACAGACAAATCCGATTACAACACCACATATCTGTTATATCTTTCAAGTTCCATAATTCCACGTGCTTGCTGTCCACATGGATTCTGATAACTTTTGTTTGCCAGAAATTTTGTTTTCCTTGGATGCCAATGGAAAATTTCCAGGGCAAAAGTGGACAAGACAAAGCACAAATCACCTTCACTTCATGTGCATTTTGACTTTGCTCTATTTGCATGAGTAAAAACCAGGGGACGTTGCTGCTTGCACTTAGCTTAACTAGCAAGAATGAGATGAAATGTTGTAGCATTTAAAAGGGTTAACAAGACATGGATATTAAACATAACTGAGATCATCCAGGAAACTCAATCTTCAAACAAGATACATAGAAATGCATACGGAAACCCTCACAGATTCACTATATGCTATAGTAGAAAGCACTCACTCAACATCATACCCTTTCTCCTGAAGCTCTGAAACAACCTCATTCCTCATCCTGAGCCACAACTTTAATGCCTCCTGCTCAAACTTCTTGTTCTGCATCTCCTTCTGATAATTAAAGGAATCTTTATCCGTTTCGATGATCCCTTTAGGACCAATGGTAGTTCCAATCATGCCTCCTTTAGCAACAAACTCTTCCATTGCCTCAGCATCACCAGGATAAGGAAACTCCCTCCGCTCATATAAATGGGCTAGCTCTCTCTCTTCCTTCGGCCTAGGCTTCAACGTCCACCACCCCAGTGGGGATGTTTCGTTGTAAAGCCATGCGACGCCGAAGAGCGTGTAAGTGCATAGCAGTGCCTTCCCAACTTGCTTCCAAAAGTGGTAGTCTTCTTTGCCTAATCCTATCTTCTTCAAATACTTGTCCGCATTTATCGATTTCAACAACTGGAAGCCTGAAAATTTGGTAAAACTGGTTTCATTCAGCCTTTTGATCGAACAGGTTCAAGCCAACCAATGTAAAAAATATAATACAACTAAGTTTGTTCATACTTGACATTGGAATTTACCTGCTTTGGTTTCTTGATATCGTTTCCGAATCATTTTTGGGAAAAACCGAACCTTGATAAAACTATCCAAATCCGTTGATCAAGGAATAGTTTGAGTCTGTCGCATGGTCAAACGATTGGAGGGAAGCTTACCTTATCTAATTTCTATTAACGATAAGATCATAAGAGCATTAGGCAGTTTCTAAACTTTCAAATTTATCCCTACAGTTTCCAAAAATTCAGGAAACTACTTTCTACACTTCATGGGAAAGTTAGGGGTAATTGAGTCATTTAGTAAGATTAACGCTATATAAAGTATAAACGAGGCGGCTACGGTTTCTCAAGTCAGCACTTGGCGGTCACTTCAACGATGAACTCAACGCTCTCTTTAAATCGACCGATACGCAGTTTTTCTCCTGCGAGCTTTCAAAATGGTAAATTTGTCGAAGCTGAGCAATTTAAACCTCAATTAACTTCTTATTTGATTGAATCTTCAAAGCTTAAATGCTTCGGAAATGTAAATTCGAGGACCAGTTTGAGAGTTCACCAGCAGCTGCGAGATGACTCGGGTGAGTCAAGTAGGATTCTATCTCGTCGAGTTAGGGTTTCATCCAACGATACTCAGTTCGGTTCGTTGCCGAACAAAGGCGGGACTGAGTCGTCGAGTTTCGCGGAGTTTATCACGTCCGAGCGTGTTAAAGTGGTGGCGATGCTGGCTTTAGCTCTGGCGCTCTGTAATGCGGATAGAGTCGTGATGTCAGTGGCGATTGTGCCGTTGTCGCTTGCTCATGGCTGGAGCCGATCGTTTTCCGGCATTGTTCAGGTGGCTCTTTTAGTGCTTTCCTTTTGCTTCTCTTGATGAAATATTCGGTTATTGTTGCTTTGAAACTTAAAGGATAGTAAATTACACTATAATTTGCTAAAGAAATTGGTCAGTGTATGAATTTGGAGAAAAAAAGAATTGTTTTTGATTGGGAATGAGATAAATGTTGTAGTCAAAAGTTAACCTTTTTTGGGAAAACTAAACGCAGTATTTTCATTTCTTTATTCTAATTTTGTTAGTATTTGTATTACATTTGAAATCAATTATTATTTTCTCTTCTACCATGTGTTTTTGCTTTTAAATAACTTTGTAGGAAGCAAAGTACAGGTCGTAAAGGTAACAACCAAAGCGACCCTTAAATTGAGACTTGTTTGTTGCTGTACTTTCTTCGAATTAGTCAATAGAAATAAGCTCTTAGGCAAGTGGTTTTTATTACATAATCAAACTTGGGTGTAATTGTTTTTCTCTTTTTAAATAACGTTTAAAAAGTTACTAAGTGTTAAAATTTGTTGCAGTCATCTTTTCTGTGGGGATACTTGATTTCACCGATAGCAGGAGGGACATTAGTGGACTATTATGGTGGTAAGGTAGTAATGGCATGGGGAGTGGCATTGTGGTCATTAGCTACGTTTCTTACACCATGGGCTGCTGAAAACTCTTTGTGGGCATTACTTTTTGCAAGGGCTATGCTTGGTGTTGCAGAAGGTGTGGCTCTTCCGTGCATGAACAACATGGTGGCAAGGTATTGATGGTCTTCTTATTTTACCGTTTGATGATGATCACCAGAAATTGATGATATAAATCATGTGCCTTCGAGCAAGTTCATTTTCATAGTAACAACATGGTGAATCCTAACTGTTGAAGATTGTGCATACTTTTTGTTTTAGATGGTTTCCACCAACAGAACGTGCCAGGGCTGTTGCAATGGCAATGGCTGGATTTCAGCTTGGAAATGCAATAGGACTCACTTTATCCCCAATTCTCATGTCCCAAGGTGGTATATTTGGACCATTTGTGATATTTGGACTGTGTGGATTTCTTTGGGTTTTAGTATGGTTATCTGCAACATCAAGTACTCCTGCTAGAAGTTCCCAGATATCAAAATATGAACTGGACTACATAATGAACAAGAGGCAGAAATCTCATGCAGTGGAGAACAAACCTAAGACAAAAATGATCCCTCCATTCGGAAGGTTGCTTTCTAAAATGCCAACATGGTCTCTAATTCTTGCAAATGCCATGCATAGCTGGGTAATGCACATTCCTTTCCCTGTAGCTTATTACATAACTATGTTAATGATTTTCTAAATATGGTCTGGTTATGTAGCTTGTAACTATGCTCTCTGACCATTCTGCCTTTAGCTTTTTTCTAATTTCAAACAAAATGCTGTTGCCTTGCCTCAACAGCCTACATAAACACACTACACCCCCTCCCCCCAACACAAAGGAAATTTGAGTCAACCTAAACATTTATATGAATTGGATGCATTACTGGCTGAAATCACATTAACTGGGCAAAATAGTTTTCAACCAATGTAAAATTCTCATTAGATTATATATGTTTCAGTCACTTAGTTTTACATATCTGCAAATACTCTAACCTTTTCATAAAAAATTTTTTGCAGGGCTTTTTCGTTATTCTTTCATGGATGCCTATCTACTTTAACTTGGTAAGGGGTAAAAGTTAACTATGAGCTGTTCATTTTGTGATGGGTGAATAAATGTAGTCTTACTGTCTTTAGAATAAGGTGCAAATAAGGACCATTTTGGCATAGGTTCATCATGTTGATCTCAGACAAGCAGCATGGTTTAGTGCTGTTCCATGGAGCATGATGGCATTGACAGGGTACTTGGCTGGTTTATGGTCAGACACATTGATACGGAATGGTACCAGTATCACTTTGACTCGCAAGATCATGCAGGTAATTTTGGGAGAAAATGATACTATTGACTTTAAAAAATGGGTCAGTTATACAATGGTTAATTGTGCTTTTACCTCCTTTTCTTGTGGTGGTAGTTCGCTATTAGTCATTTGGTTCTTTGAACTTCCTTTCAGCTTACTAAGCGTCCAATCTGTGTCTTATCTGCAGTCCATTGGTTTTATTGGTCCTGCGATTGCTCTGATTGGCTTAACTGCAGCAAAAAGTCCATCAACTGCATCTGCTTGGCTTAGTGTAGCTGTTGGGCTGAAAGCATTCAGTCACTGTGGTTTCCTTGTTAACCTTCAGGTCAGATTAATCACTTATTTTCAAAAGTTAAACTGTAAGATTGAATGAATTTTTCACATTTGTCTAACTTTCTCCCTTTCAATTCTATTACCAGGAGATTGCTCCACATTATTCTGGTGTTTTACATGGTACGATAATTCATTTCCATCATCATGTATTTTTTGTTTGATTGCTTTCTTCATATGAAAATTTCAAGAGCAAACTGCCTTAAGTGATGAACTTCTTGTGACAAATGAATAGTCCATGTCAAATTTGTCCTTCAAAATATAAATCATTGTTACACTGCTTTAAACACTTATTGTTATGCTCTTAATGTAGATGCTAACTCCTCCATACTATTTGTTATGTGCATTGCCTGGTAGCATGTGTGTATATGAGCACATTGCCTGTGTTTATTGACAAGAAAGTAAATTGTTAAATATAAACAATTATCTTGGTACATGGACTTCCAGTATCATTTCTGAAGAAATGAACTTGAGCATGATAATTACACTGTAAGTCTAATGACAAATAAATGAATTTATTAGGAGGAGCATATTCTGTTTTCAGATTCTAGTTAAAAATAAGAAAAGTTTCCAGTTTGTTTCTTGTTTTGGCTGGAGAAATATACAGGTTGGTTAAGTTCATATAATGATTGCTTTTATTTCTGACCTTAGGAATTTCAAATACTGCTGGAACATTTGCTGCTATTCTGGGAACAGTTGGAGCTGGTTTCTTTGTTGAATTGGTGGGATCATTCCAAGGATTTTTATTGCTCACTTCACTCTTATACTTTCTAGCGGCTCTTTTCTACAATATCTTTTCCACTGGCGAGAGAGTCAACTTTGATGAAACTGGTCAGTATCATAACCAGTTGTTCTAATGATTCTTTAGTTTGCTTTTCTTTTACTTTCTTTGACAAAGCCATTTCAAATAAACCCCCATACACCTCCAACCTAGTACTAAGGTCATAACGCATTCTGCCATTGTAGAACTCAGTGCTATTATTTCATAATGCCAATAGTTCTTTGCAATAACAGGATGCTTAAATTCTAAGATCTAAATAATAGCTGACTATAAAAAACTACAAAGAGAAAATTAACCATACACATAAAACTTGTGAATTAGTTTTATTAAGAAAGATCGAGCATCTTCACCAAAAGTGTGATTTTAAGCTGACTGGCTGTGTCACTTGTTTAATCCTAACATCTACGCTCTCTTTATGTTGTTAATTGGTTGCATTTATAATTTGTGGTCAGCAGTTTCATGAAGAAGTTTTTGGACTGCTCGCTGTAAACCTGTGTTGCTGATGGATTGTGGAGTCATCTACTGCAACAAGAGGAGCAAAATTGTTTTTTTTTTTTTTTTTTGTGTCATAAACAATGTTGAGCAGTAGATCCTGTAAAAAAGAAATAATCCTCCTGTTAATTTCCTGTGGAAAGCCAAAGAAATGTACAGTACACGATTTTACCGTCCTGAGCCATATGGAGAATCTGATGTTCCAGTGCAGTCACTAGTCAGGGTTTAACGCAAATATAGGTGATAAATGCTTGAAGCTTTCATCTCACTGCCTGTTTCCATTCAGTCATGTATGTGTGTCTTTCTCCTAAAGATGGGGTTGACCCAGCCGTCCGGTTGACCTGAGACATCAATGTTCTGTTTTGGGCTACCCACAGAATGGATTGCTGTAGGTTCGAAGATGAGGACCGCCATTGCATATACTCTTTTACATGTAAGTGAACTGACTAATTGACTTTGAGTTTGAAAATTAATTTCGTTGAGATAAACCTGTAACCGCCCCACGATGAGGCGAGGGACTGTGGGAGCCCATGAGACACATTCGTCCTAGCGATAAAGCTTGACCTACTATTTTAGTCGTACGTATTAAAGTTATACGTCGACTGCTGTCTGCTGCCCTTGACTGGAATGAGAGCAGCTGCTATAGTAGCGGACGGCCTGTTGTTTTCACCTCTAATTGCAAATGATGTGGCCTTGCTAACAAGTAACAAGTGACAAGAAAGAAAGATGGCAACCTTTCCTGTACAAAGGGACTAATTCGAATATTTTGATTTGGGCCTTGGGCCGTTTAGTCACATCGAATTGCATTTAAGGTGCAAGCTGCATATGCTGGTAGTTGTTTTAGATATTTGACATACTTGCGTTACTGGCCGGCTCCACAAGAAAACGAGTTTTATCTTCTTGATTCGGTCTCTGCCATAAAATAAAATACGTATCCTTAAGCAATTAAGACCCATTTGCGTTTACTTTTACTTTTACTTTTGGCCACAGCCAGACATGATCAAACTGACCTAAGGAAAGGGCCGTAAGCTCTGAAAATGAAGAAAGCACTGCATCCAAGTAACCTCCAATCAAGTCGAGGAATACAGGGCCACGATCTGCCTGGCAAAAACTCCGACAAGAATCAACATAAAACTCACTCTGTCCGGAACTACTTCAAAGCTGCGTCCAGGAAACTAGCTGGAGTTTTCACAGGATCGCTATTTAGGAGAAGGAAAAAGGCTATTGCTGATATCAACAGAAAGAACAACCAAGTCACAAGAATTTCCTGTGAGTTTTGCTGGTTTCGTTTCTTTTCTTGTTGAATGAATGAACACAAAACATAAGTAGCCAAGGAGCTTTCAGCTATTAATACAATGGATATATGTTCGGCAGCAGCAATAAAAAGTTGTGTGAAAATGATATATATCCAATGACCATGAGCTTTCTTATGTTTTGCAGTTTCAACTTCGACAGATCGTTCGGTGGGAAGTGATGTTAGGAGCTCAGGAATGTTCAAGTCCTTTGATTCGTATGGCTCTTCCAATTCTGTCAGTGGACATATTCCAACACCCGATTTCTCCTTTGAAGAGATTTGTAAGGCAACTGGGAATTTCTCTCCAGGAAATAAAATTGGGGAAGGTGGGTTTGGAACGGTTTATAGAGGGAGGCTCAAGGATGGATCTCTGGTTGCTGTAAAGCGTGCTAAAAAGGTAATCTAGTATGCATGTTTTCAACGTTTGTAAATGAAGTAGATTTGTCTGGTCTCATAAAATGAATTACCATAACCATCAGGCATTGCCGGTACGTAAATTTGCTAGATTATCAATTGGGTATGAACAGGAATAGAACATAAAAAACAAAGGGATCCTTCTGAAATTACATACTAAGAGCCTTTATATTAGCATAAATGGTCAACCATTTTGTACATATCCGCACTAAATGATCAATTACATGCTAATGGCCATGAAAAATAGATGCTCAATCATTTAGTACATGTGTACTCAATCATCTAATCTGTGACAGGACGAGTATAACCAGGGCTTCTCACTGCAATTCAAGAATGAAATACTTACATTATCAAAGATTGAACATCTGAACTTAGTAAGGTTATTGGGATTTCTGGAGCATGGAGACGTGCAGATTATAGTGGTTGAATATGTCGGAAATGGAAATCTTCGAGAACATCTTGATGGTAAGGAACAAGTTTCACACTCTGAAAGTACTAAAACTAGAGTCAGGGAAAGCAGGAACAGGAGATAGATACTTCACTTTTGGAAATTTAAGTGTTGATTTACACGCAGTAATTTATGACAGAAAATAGGAAGCTAAAGGAAAGTTGTCAAAATAAAAAAGAGAGAGAGTTGATTCCCAATTTAATAGCGTCAATGGCTCACATAACAACATATAGTTAAGTACAATATAGTTTAATGTTAGCATTAACTAGTAAGAAATCTTTTCTTAATGCAGGTGTAAGGGGGAACGGGCTTGAAATTGCGGAACGGCTGGACATTGCAATTGATGTTGCTCATGCAATTACCTATCTTCACTCATACACAGGTATTTCTAATACTTTTCTAGTTTATACGTCATTAGGCATTTCCTTGTCTGCAACATGATTCAAAGAGTTGGTATCTTACTCTTTACCTGATGCCATGGTATGAGTTTGTGAAGTTCAAACTCAAAATTGTAGCACTATAGGAATTTTCTTGATCCTTCTTTTTATAATATGGAACTAGTTGATTGTTGTTGCAAGGTCAGCTGGCCAGTTTCAACACAATTGCACCTCAAATAATGACTCAATTACATGACTCTTTGTGACAAGGTATCTGGATAATAAAGGCTTTGAAGATGCTGAATCTGTTTTTTTCAATTGACAGATCCTCCTATAATCCATAGAGACATAAAAGCATCGAACATCCTTATCACAGAGAAACTTCGGGCCAAAGTGGCAGACTTTGGATTTGCACGACTTGCTTCAGAGGATCCCAGTGCAACCCACATCTCTACTCAAGTCAAAGGAACTGCAGGCTATGTGGATCCTGAATACACCAGAACATATCAGCTCACTGAAAAAAGTGATGTATACTCCTTTGGTGTAGTGCTCGTGGAGTTGATGACCGGAAGATATCCAGTAGAATCAAAAAGGCCAGTTAAGGAGAGAGTAATGATACGATGGGTGAGTATTACCTACTTCCCCCTGAACTACAAAGAAAATACGGGTTCTTCACAGAGATGCTCTAGAACTTGCAGTTAATTGATGAGCTTACTTTTCTGAGTATTTATAGCTCTTATTAACATGATTGTAACTCAACAAAGGTTGAAGCATCTAAGACATGAACCATGCATGTTAGCAAATGAAAAAGGCAGTAATTTAGCTTCTCATTTGAAGGTGTCACATATTAGGAAAATCGATTTCCATGATTCTTTTTAGTCTTTGTGAAGCATAATCTGCACTGCAGATAGGCACTGTTTCCATTACATTCGTACAGACATAAGTGCTCTTTGTATGTGTGCTTCTATGTAAAAAGCGCATGCCAGAAGTTGCAGATAAATGTCCTATTCTTAAGCCTCCTCTGCCATGCTGAATCTAGGTTTAAAGTAGCATATGCATAAAAGGATGCTGGTTCAAATTATACTCATGACCAAGTTCCTTCATGTAATTAGACTTGTAATCTTAATCCCGTTTTCAGGATTTTAGGATTTTGACCAATCTGCAACAGCCTAAATTGTTTCCTGCTGAATAACTTATGTTGGTAGTGGTAAATTCAAAAGGATAAAAGTTTAGTGAAAACAGAAGTCAGTAGTAGCCTTGTAGGCAACTGTATCCATTATCCAATTTACTTTACTAATTAAAGATAAAGAAGTTGGTTAGAGGTTATCATTGTATTCTTATTTCAAGGTATCCTAGTTAATTCTAGACTTGCACATGATGCTGTTTTACTTAAAACAAGAATGATGTCAATTTAGCTCTCTAAGACAAAATAGAAAGTTTCTTTCTGGTATTTGCATGGGAAAGATCCATCACAATGATCACATGAAGATGGTAAAGTTTCAATTGCTTGTCACATCATCATATGGCTTGTTCCCTTGTATTATGGCCAATTGTTGGGGATTGAAATGATTTTCCAACTCCACTGCAAGTCTGGTGACTTGGTGTATGCTGTTATTATCTTTGTTGGAAAACATGGGGGATATTACATTGCCAATTTTCCAGTGAGCAAATCTGTAAAACATCTAGAAAGCATAGAGGGAAAGCTGTCAACTAGAACATTCTCTGAGAGCTTTCTATTTGTGCAGGCAATGAAGAGATTAAAGGAAGGAGAGTTTGTAATTGCCATGGACCCAAGGCTAAGGAGAAGTCCAGCATCAAACATGGTGGTGGAGCGAGTCCTGAAATTGGCTCACCAATGCCTTGCACCAATGAGACAATCTAGACCATCCATGAAGAAGTGTGCGGAGGTATTGTGGGGAATCCGCAAAGATTTCAAAGAAAAAGCCTCTTCTTCTGCCTCTCACCATTCCGCAAATTTTCCTGATAGAGATGCAAAGACTAACAGGCAATTATTTGGAATAGAAGAGGATGAGAGCTATGGATTTATTTCTGCATAAAGTAGTGAGTGATTTCTTGAATTGTTTGTGAATTATTTTTCATTCTTTTCTCTTTGTAACTTCATCAAGTCCCAATCTCAAAACAACCAAAAATGTAAACAGCTTGTGCCACACTTTTCTATTCAATAGGAGTAGAACTACTCATAAAAGCTAGCAAATCTTTTTATTTTCTTACACAGACTTTGCCCATGGCTCTCCCAATCTAATGTTTGTTCTATGCCCCAAATTCACAAGTAAAACAATTGTACTTTTGACTCTATTGCAGAGATTTTACTTCATGTCCTATTTTGCATGTAGAATAATGCTTATAGATGATCAAGGCCTTCACATCACTGCCCCCTCTCACTCAGACAACCAGTACTGAACTCATATTGAAAAGAGAGAGAGATTTTGAGTATAAAACAAT
The DNA here is from genome assembly GCF_053813885.1 of Theobroma cacao. Classification (NCBI taxonomy): domain Eukaryota; kingdom Viridiplantae; phylum Streptophyta; class Magnoliopsida; order Malvales; family Malvaceae; genus Theobroma; species Theobroma cacao. The sequence continues at coordinate 47,516,967 of NC_142647.1, forward strand.
TCTGGTGAGGAAAAATGTATAAACTTCAATATAAAAATGGACAAGAAGAAATATGAAAAATATCTCCATCACTGTAATCGGAAATTGATCACCAATTCCTTCTTCATTTTAACTTATTCAAAATAATATTATATATATGTATATATATATATATAGCAACCCTCTTTGAGCTCACCATCTTATCTCATTTACGACTAAATTATGCCCATTAAAATTGATATTCTTTAACCTATGGAACCAAATACAATAACTTTATTTTAGTTTAAGATTTGATATAAAAGACTTTCAATAAGGTATAATAATCTAACTATTATTAAACTATCGTAATCAAACTAAAGTTTAAAATTATCATTATAAATCACAACTTTAAACATGAATTCACCAAATTCTAGTTTAGGAAATAATTTTTATTATCACCGTCAATGTATTTATTTAATTTAAATAAAAATATAATAATTTGATTGAATATGATAAAAGAATAAAAATTTATTTAAATTTTATTAATAGTTTAAGAATTTTTTAATCAGTTAAATAGGAAAAAAATGAAATAAAAGTTGGTATTATATTTAAAATAATATATAATATATATTTCCGTTAATTTAATTAATTCTATTCAGTTTTCGTGATATGGGCTTGGCCGCTTGGGTCCCAATCACCCAAAAAGGCTCGGAAAGGGAGGGAACCCGTGATATTGACCCATTCCCTTTTCAGATCCGTTGGTTGTGCCATCTCGTTGAGCGCGCTTTCCCTTGAATCTCGCCACGTGTCCCCCGCGCCTTTCCGGAAACCCAATAAGCTAACGAGCGTGTCTTTGCCCGCCTCATGTCATAAAGAAAAAACCAAAACCTCTAGTCTACAATCTGTCCGATATTTTTCCTTCTTCTTTCAAATCAGTTTCATTTTCTCTCTGTTCCCTTTCTTGTCTTTTTTCTGCTTTTGCTATCAAAAATCTCAGCTCTTCCGCATATTCCCCCAAAAATATCTCATTTCGCAACTTGCTTAGCAAATTTTGGAACTGTTTTAAGAATCCTTGTAAGACTTTGACACTGAGTCACTACTCACTACTCTCTTTGCATTCACTCAAGGTTCTCTCTCATCTTTCTCTCATTTTTCAGTGTTTCGGAAAGTCGAAGATGGCGGCAAACGGTAAAGCCGCAACGGAAAAAGTACCGGCGGTTGCGAATCCGTTGAGCGAAGAGCCGACGGGAATCGCATCGAATATCAATTACCACGCGCAGTTCAATCCTCATTTCTCGCCGTTCAAGTTTGAGCCGGATCAAGCCTTCTTTGCTACAGCCGAGAGTGTTCGTGATCGTCTCATTAAAGTATTTAATGATTTCTTTCTTGTTTTCTGTTTTTTTATTCATATTCTTTGCAAAGTTGTGTTTTTGGCTAATTATGAAACTCTTTGTTTTGATATTTTTTGAAGCAATGGAATGAAACCTTCCTTCACTTTCACAAAGTTGATCCGAAACAGACTTATTACTTATCAATGGAATATCTTCAAGGACGAGCTTTGACTAATGCGATTGGGAATCTCAACATTCAAGATGCTTACGCCGATGCTTTGAATAAGTTAGGACATGAACTCGAAGAGATTGTTGAGCAGGTAATTCCTAAATCGACTTTATATGGCGCCATTTAGTCATTGATTTTGTTACTTCTTTTTAAAAAAAAAAAGTTAAAAAAACATTTTAATAGTAATCCTTTAGAACAACTAAAAATTAAAAAGTAAAAAGGTTTTTAAATAACAAAATTGCATAATTTTATTTTTATATGAAATGATAATCGAAAGAACTATAGAACCTTAACTCCAATTTACAGAAAGGTGATTTCTTTTGCTCTTAGTCCTTTTAATGTGCATTGTATTGAGGACTGCAAAATTTGTAGGAGAAAGATGCTGCACTTGGAAATGGTGGTTTGGGAAGGCTTGCTTCTTGTTTTCTTGATTCCATGGCTACACTAAATTTGCCTGCTTGGGGATACGGTTTAAGGTACAAATATGGGCTTTTCAAGCAGCGGATCACCAAACAAGGACAAGAGGAAATTGCTGAGGATTGGCTTGAGGTTGTTTCAGTTGCACTTCACCTTTATGTTGTAGTAAATATTGCCTAGATTTCCTGGGATTATTCACTTATGCTTCTGTTTTGATTGCGAATTTTTGTAGAAGTTTAGTCCTTGGGAAGTTGTTAGGCATGATGTAGTGTTTCCTGTCAGATTCTTTGGTCGTGTAGAGGTTAATCCAGATGAGTCGTAAGTGTTAATTTAAGACTTAATATAGATTGTCTGAATGCCATTCTCTACTATTTCAGTTTTCATAAAATATAGATTACATTAAGTGATGTTTTTTGCTTTAAATGCATTGCAGCCGAAAATGGGTTGGGGGAGAGGTTGTGCAAGCCCTGGCTTATGATGTTCCAATTCCAGGCTACAAGACCAAGAACACAATTAGTCTACGCCTCTGGGAAGCAAAATCTTGTGCTGAGAATTTCAATCTGTTTCTGTTTAATGATGGACAATATGAATCTGCTGCAAAACTTCATTCTGGAGCTCAACAGGTGAATTATCAAGATCCCTTAATGAAAGGTGGGCCGGAAAGAAATAGCCTTCATATTGCAGAGGGAATTAACTCAGCTAATTTTGGAAATATAAATTGATTAATTGCTTTGTTGGTTTCTGGGTACAGAAATGGTATTATCACCAAGCTTCTAAGATTTTGTTGATTAATATTTATAAGCTTCTGAAAAATTTTTAGGCTACATTTATGTACGCATCCCACTGCATGTTTTCTTTGCTCTTATTGTCAATGAACTTTTTGCTCTCAGATATGTGCTGTTTTATATCCTGGAGATGCTACTGAAAATGGGAAGCTTTTACGTCTAAAACAACAATTTTTCCTGTGCAGTGCATCATTGCAGGTTAGTTGATACAGTTTTTGTTTCCTTCGTCCTTTACACAGTTTCTGGTTCCTTGATTCTTATGTTCCCTTTTCTTTTTCTTTTTTTCGTTTTTCTGTAAATAGAACTCTTTGGTCCCTGTGTTCTTTCATTACCACCAAGGTCCCTTACTTTTGTAGAATTTACCTTTTGAAAGCTACGGAAAAATTTAAATAATATATGTCAGTGGTCAAAACAGCATGTAAAGATTAGTGCATGGTTTATAGAATTAAAGTCTGATCTGTACTCAGGAACCTACATACAGGTTGAATTTGAAATCAGAGGAAAATGTTGAGGCTTTTCTTGGTCATAGTTCCAAGGGTGATTTTTCCGCTCAAATCTGCAAGTATTTTAGTGTCCTATGAACTCTGTAGATGAAGGCAGGGTTACATTGCTGCAATCAAGAATGACAACCCAATTTTAGTTGTACTAGCAATTTTTACTGAGCTAATTGTCTCAAATTCTTCAGTGTCATGGTTCTGAACTTAATTAAAAACAGGGTTTTTAATTTTTCTGCTAGGATTCTTTTATATTGGTTTTAATGTTGGAATTATTACAGGACATCATTCTCAGATTCAAGGAGAGAAGAAGTGGAAAGGGCTCATGGCAATGGTCTGAATTTCCCAGCAAGGTTGCTGTGCAGCTGAATGATACTCATCCTACACTTGCGATTCCTGAGCTGATGCGTTTACTAATGGATGATGAAGGACTTGGGTGGGATGAAGCTTGGGATGTGACAACAAGGTATCTTGTTCTACTTTCTACAATGTTTTATGGCAGCTTCTGTTGCTTTCTGGCACATATTGCCATCAACGTTTGTTGAAATAACAAGTATTAAATGTCAATAACTGAACCAGGACAATTGCTTATACCAATCACACTGTCCTTCCTGAAGCACTTGAGAAGTGGTCACAACCTGTAATGTGGAAGCTTCTTCCTCGCCACATGGAAATCATAGAGGAAATTGACAAGAGGGTAATTCACTTGCCCTTTGCTTTCTATATGTTTGAGTCTGCATTCTAATCCCAAATTTTATGTGTTTGCAGTTTCTTGCGATGATAAATGCCTCCCGTCCTGACCTTGAGCATAAGCTTTCTAGCATGCGCATTTTGGATCATAATCCCCAGAAGCCAGTTGTGAGGATGGCAAACTTATGTGTGGTATCTGCACATACGGTAAGCTATTCCACAAAAACATTTTAAGGATAAAGTTATTTTTCCAGATCATTAACGCAGCTCTATTTTCTCCCTGAAATTACTAAGTTTCTTAAATTTGTTATTAGAAATTTGAATAGTTATTTCTGAATGGTCATGAACTGTCTTCCTGCTACAACAAAAGCCAAGCAATTTATGATTGGACACACATACGCACATATATTTTCTTAAACTTGTATTTTGTGAAAGTGTCACCAACTGCAATAGCTTGTAATGCTTTTGAGGAATGGTTTTTCCAATAGACCTGTCATTGAGTTGAACTCCTTTTGATTCAATTTTTCATCTTGCTTTCTCACATGTTACTTATTCATTTTTCCTCAAGTCTCTTTATTGTTTGGTCATTTTTCTCCTTAGAAAGGAAAAAGAAGAGGAAAAAAAAAGCTCTGTTTTTTTCTTCTTTCATGAACCAAAAGTATTTCTGCTTTTGAGCTGTTCAGCGATTTTTTGGATGTTCTTCGAAGTAAGTTTATGTTGCTGATCTCTTTTCAGGTAAATGGTGTAGCCCAGCTACACAGTGACATCTTAAAGGCTGAGTTATTTGCAGATTTTGTCTCTATATGGCCCACCAAGTTCCAAAATAAGACTAATGGCATTACTCCTCGTCGGTGGCTTCATTTTTGCAGTCCAGAGCTCAGTAACATAATCACCAAGTGGTTAAAAACTGACCAATGGGTGACCAACCTCGACCTACTTTCCGGTCTTCAAAAAGTATGTATCAAAATAAATCTCTGGAGTATGAATTTTTTTTTATAGCACTGTTCCAGTAATTGCAATTATGTTACACATGAACTTATGCTGTTCCAACAGTTTGCTGATAATGCAGATCTTCAAAATGAATGGGCATCTGCTAAGATGGCTAATAAACAACGTTTGGCACAGTACATATTGCATGTAACAGGAGTAAGCATTGACCCAAACAGCTTATTTGACATACAAGTTAAGCGTATTCATGAGTACAAGAGACAGCTGCTGAATATTTTGGGTGCAATCTATAGGTACAAGAAGTTAAAGGTATCAAACCATACTGATTCATCTTGACATTTTGTTTGCCTAATGAAATTTCATTTACTTGCATTCGAGCCACTGTAGTGTGGTTATGTTTACACAATCTACCAAATTTGAAAATCATCATCAATTCATAATCCTTGTATCCATGTCACAATTTCTATTTCTATTGGTACATGCGTAATTCTTCAATCTGATTGCTATCTCCATATTTATAACTTGTTCACAGACACATCACAATGAATCAAATTCGGCAGCTAAAACAACTTAAGATAAAATATAAGAATGCCAAACTAATTGTATCCTATACGTAACAAAGCTGTGATATATGTCAGTTTTATTCATCACATTGAATTATTATTTAATTTTTTGGTTCTTAATGCTTATGTCAACTCATAGTTAATTACCAAATAATGTAAATGACAAGCTCTCTTAATTTGAACTTCATATCTTGATGTGGCAAGATTTATGCACGAAAATTTATTAACTTTTCTGAAACTAATTTATTGTAGGAGATGAGTCCTGAGCAGCGGAAGAATACAACTCCCCGCACTGTTATGATTGGAGGGAAAGCATTTGCTACTTATACAAATGCTAAAAGAATAGTCAAATTGGTGAATGATGTTGGTGAGGTAGTCAACAATGATCCTGAAGTCAATAGTTATTTGAAGGTAAATTAATTATTTTTCACTCTTCATTCAACTTCTGAGGTCTTTTATTGTACGTGGGTGCAATGTTTATTTCTCTAGCATGTGAAGTCCTTTTTACTTTTTCTGAATCAGAAATCTATTTACTGCTGCATGCTGTTGTATCATATGTTTGGGACTTCAAAGATATCATGATTGTTTAAGTCTAAGGCTTCAATAAGGCTTTAGAAGCAATTAATTCTTCTTTACTCTTTAAAGTATATATAGGCTGTAATTATCACAAAAAAAATTATATAGGTTGTATGCAAACATTTCTTATACACTGCTCTCTCTTGTTCTTGAATAAGGATCATAAATCTTTATTTAATTAATTTGCAAACGAAATTAGATAACTGTTGCCACTGGGGAGAACATTTAGTTATATTTTGATGTGTTGTTCATTTATTCCAGCTTGTTGGCTTGCTGCTACAAAATAGCATGTTATGTGCATATCTTATTTCAATCTTCTCACTAATGGCAAAATATTTCAGGTGGTATTTGTTCCAAATTATAATGTATCCGTAGCCGAAAAGCTTATCCCAGGAAGTGAGCTATCCCAACATATTAGTACTGCAGGCATGGAGGCTAGTGGGACAAGCAACATGAAATTTGCATTAAACGGCTGCCTCATAATAGGAACACTAGATGGTGCCAATGTGGAAATCAGAGAGGAAATAGGGGAGGATAATTTCTTTTTATTTGGTGCAAGAGCAGATGAAGTCCCTAGGTTGCGCAAGGAAAGAGAGAATGGATTGGTATGGATTTTTTGTACATCTCTATCTATATATGAGTCTGAAGAAGACTGCTATGTAGCCCAATCTATATGCTAAACACGTTACAGAATCAGTTTATGCATCACTTGCTAAAAATATGCATAGCTTCATGGTATTCAGTATTGTAACTACCACAAGAAGCTGCTGGCAAAAAATTTTTGTGAGCTTAGAGTCATCGCTTTGAGCTGGTAATTGCATTTTCTTGCCCTTGTCTGATATTATTTCTTACCTATCCAACAGTTCAAACCTGATCCTCGATTTGAAGAGGCCAAGCAATTCATAAGAAGTGGAGCATTTGGAAGTTATGACTACAACCCACTTCTTGACTCTCTCGAGGGGAACTCAGGTTATGGTCGAGGTGATTATTTCCTAGTTGGTCACGACTTCCCAAGTTACATGGATGCTCAAGCAAGAATAGATGAAGTTTACAAGTAAGATATTGGTGATCTTAATTTTTTTTTTTTTTAACCTTTAATATCATGTTACTGAAATAATATATGTCATATATCTCTCACCTTCAGGGACAGGAAAAAGTGGCTAAAGATGTCTATACTAAGCACTGCTGGCAGTGGCAAGTTCAGCAGTGATCGGACTATAGCTCAGTATGCTAAGGAAATCTGGAACATAGAGGAATGCCGCGTGCCATAGTTCCTACCAGTCTCATTGATCAGGTTTTCAAGTAGTGAAAGCATGCAAGGAGAAAGAATAATAGGATTCACATTCCAATATCGTTTGTCTTAAGCAGAGAACAAATAAGCCAGAAGGAAGCTCTGGTTCTTGATTTCGTCACACGTGTAATAAACTAATAAGTTATGTTGTACGAAATGGCTTTTACTGTTGTTTATTCAACAATATTATACATAATCTATATGTATTTTAGTTAGATAATGTCGTATTTTTCAGTCTATTTTTGAGCATTCGACATAGTTTGAAAGTGCTAGTTTAGGGTTGGCAGGTCGTCCCTTGGGTTGATAGGAAAATACGACTTTTTGAAAAATCTTAATCTCATAAAATTAAAAAAAAAAAGTTAAAATGAAAGAAACTTAAGATGTTAAAATTTCTTTTCTTTTCTTTTCTTTTCTTCTTTTTTTTTTCTGGGAAATGGATCAATTATCATTAAATTCTATAAAGCACAAGTCATACCGATTGTATAGACATACAATTAGTTTTGGGTTGGAGTTGACTCGGTGGAAACTGCGACATATGGGTTGCAATTTGACTCACTCGCATAGGACCTTAGTGTGCCGGGACTGTAAATATCTGTTGATAGGAAGTTGGATCTGTCTGGTAGATTATTGCACCGCTCTTCTGATGCGAGAAATTACTTGATATTTTTATTATTTATCTTTTATTCTTAATTTTCATTTTTTTCTTAATTACTTTTGCAAAAAAAAAAAAGCAAAATATAAAACTGAAAATTACCATCCATACGAAGCCATTCAACCCAAAGAAATAACCACATTAGATCAAGACTAATGAGGCTGCGCAAATTTATAGTGATATTTGATAAATGAGTTCACTATATGAACCAGTTTCGAGAGTAAAGCAAATCCTGAACTACTCCCTAATAAACACGCTTACAAGCAGCATAGGAAACAACGCCAATTATTGAAAGGAGCTCAACATCTGAATTAAAGCAGCATAGATCCTTCACTATCCTCAGGATGAAGAATTTGACCTAGGAGTAACTGATCTTGAAACAGATCTTGAAGTTGGACTTGCACTTCTGCTTCTAGAGTTAGAGTAGCTGTCCGGAGACCCTTCCTGTCTGTAACGCCTAGAGCTTTTCCTAGGTGGTGGAGAAATGCTTCGTGAGTAGCTCCTCCTTAAGCTCCTCTCTACAGGGGAAGTGCTACGTGAATAACTCCTCCTTGAGCTGGTTCTTCGTGTGGGGCTGACACTACGAGAATAGCTCCTCCTTGACCGAGGTGGTGTAGGACTTCGAGAAAGAGAACGGTAATGGTGTCGTCTATGGTATCGATCAGCCGGTGAATCATACCTCGAGTAATATGGTGAATAGGACCTGTCATGCCTCCTACCATATCGATCTTCTGGTGAGTAGGAACGATCCCGTCTTCTGCAGTACCGTTCGTCAGGCGAGTAGGAACGATCCCACCTACGGTAGTATCGGTCATCTGGCGAGTAGCACCGATCACGCCTTCTGTAGTACCGATCATCAGGAGAGTAGGAATGGTCACGTCTTCTGTAGTAGCAGTCATCTGGTGATCTGCTGTGAGGGGAGCGAGAACGTGAGCAAGACCTGTGAGGAGGGGAATACGATCTGCTCCTACTCCTACCAGATGAATAACGAGGTGACCGACTCCGGCTCCTTGAATAAGGTGAATAGCTGGGAGACCGACGAGAAGAGTAGCTTCGTGATCGATGACGCACTGTACGCACAGAAGAAAAATATCAAACATGATCTAGTTGGCAGGCAGAATATTAGAAGTGATTCAGATAAACATTTACCAATTACAAAACTAATAGAAAGGAGTCATACCTCGAATGGTTCTCAACCCCAAATACCTTCCTGGAGTTGGGGTTCTCCCCCTCCGCCTCTTAGCCTGCAGTTAACAAAACTCAAAAAATGAGACTGTGCAGTTACCAAGCAGTCCACAAATAAGGGGTGTTGAAAGAGCCTATGGCTGTTTTTCCTTGTTGTTTCTCTTTTCCCCCAAATAGATATGATAAATTTTAATAAACATAAACAAAAAAATCAACGTGCAGAATAAATGAAACAGCAAAAGACAACTGCTAAATAAAGAGAGAAATTCAGGGCATACAACCCTAACAGTCTGATACTTGTTGTTGTGTTTGATTTGTTTGGTTAGTTGTAAGACTTTTGGAGTTTGGTGAAGAGCTGCTACACACAGCTAACCTGCTGCCACAAAAACTTCAAGTGGAAAGAAGCAAACAACTTTCAAAGTCATAGAACTGACCATCCATAATTCTTATGCAATTTTAAGCAAGGAGCAGTTTACTAATAACTATCAAAGCAGCCATTAATCAAGATGAAACCGAAATTCTCAAATCATTTACCTTCTCCACTGTAATAACACGTCCTTCAAGAACAGAGCGGTTCAAATACTTGATGCAGCGTTCAGCTTCTTCATTAGTGGCCATTGTAACAAACCCAAATCCACGAGATTCCCTCGTCCATGGATCAACCACAAGATGGACATCAATCACCTATATATCAAGCTTCTCATTGTAAGAACTCAGAAAGCACATATACATAGCTTTTGACCATACATAAATATGGTTAAATAATAATACATTTGAAGATGATTTTTTTTTTTTAACTAAAACTCCAAAACTTAAAACATAAAAATACACAAAACGAAAGTCATACTCATCCATACATTTCCCTCACTAGCAAAATGTTTCTCTAACTCTCTCTTCGTGATCCGAGGTGACAAGCCTGTCACATACAAATTATTCCCAGGATTTTCAACGTCAATTTCAGCACTCCTACCAACCAAAAAATCAAATGGGCAAACAATTGTCAGCAATTCAGCATCTTAAGACAAGAAGCCACAATAAGCGGCACAAAGGAAGAACTAGAATAAATAATACCTTGATCGACTCCTTGACCTCGACAAAGATCTTGAGACAGACCTGCTGTACCGCTTGTGGGGTGAAGGAGAATGGGAATACCTTGACCTCCTAGAGTACGACATCTGGGAAAATGAATATAAACACCAGCTCAGTAATAATTTCCCAACAGTAACCTCGAATTACAGTCTCTCCTCTATAATCTAAATACATAACTAATTCATATTGAAAATTATGTCAAGTGGATAAAGAAAACCATTTGCTTCCACTCAAAAGAACAAAATTCACCACATTCTCAAACTGTTGCTCATACCCAAATCCTCAGTTTAATCTTTATATACCGATCGATCCGAAATTTACGACCCACGATTGAAAATTTCAAACTATATGATTCACGAATTTATAATCTTTATTATATAGAAAGATGACAAATTAACCAATTTTTTCTGCTCATTAAACATTTAAGTGAATTTTTTTCTTCAAAATTTGTTATTTAAAATACAAGATTGACATAAACTTTATTAATCTCTCCTCTCAGCAACTAAGCTAAGCGATTTTAACTTAAGGCCAAACCGATCCCTCATCATAAAATCGAAGCCAAATTCAAATTCACCGAACAAAAATTACATTAAAATCACGTAAAAATATTAACCCCCTACCAGAATTACAGATCGACTTTGGAAAAATTATATAAAAATCGATTAAATGCAAGACAATAAATTAATTATAATCGATAACTTACCTTCAAGGATGGACAGTTAAACGCTGAAGATCGAGTCGTTTAGATCTCTCTCTTTCTATGGGGCGAAGATTTTGTCTTGATGCACAGCAGAAGATTTCTTCGGGAAGGATGAAAGATGGCCAAGAGTAGATATTATTAAAAATATATAGTAAAGGGCTCCGACAGAAGTTTCTGGAGATTCGGACGTGAGGAGTGCATTAAAATCCGGTTGAATTCTTCACTTCAAGCCCGTGGGCCGTGGGTTTTTGGTCAGTTTCACGGGCTTCCTTAAAGTTAAGAGTTTGGGCAATCGAAGCATGACGCGTATAGACAGGAGTTGGGATTTAGGTAACTTGAGAGGACATTATTGATGAGCTGGCAAAGAGTGAAGTGACGAAAAAGGCCTCCATTAATCGACGTGGCTAGTTTTGAAAAAATACGTGATCGACTTGGGAGGATCCAACGGACAGATATTAAGTTACGATCTCCGCCGTAGATTATGGCCACTTTATTATAAACAAAATAGTGACCAGTAATTGGAACACCCGTTTTCGATAACTAGTGCTGAATGGGCGAAACTAGCAAATCTTTGTCAGTTTACCTTCTCTTCTGATAATTTTTTTGCATATATATATATATGATAAAATGCAATTCTTACGGAAGAGAAAATCGAATATTTTTTAGTAAGATTAAATTTTTATTAAATTCTAATCCTTTGCTGATACTCAATTTTTACTAGACTAAAGATCGATACTATTTTTGGTTAAGTAGGCCTATGACTACTAATTCTATATTTGTCCACAATCAATTTTATAAAATAAAAAAATTATTTTACAGATAACTCATGATAAGCAATTTCAGAATTTATTCAATTTTTCATTAACATCGAATTTTATGAAGACATTAGATGAAATAAAATATATTGCATTATGTATCAATAAAGGATAAAATAGTTATCGAGATTATAAATAATAGTTTTCGTTTATCTGATAGATGTATGTCGTAAAGGTGGAGGCATTAGTGGTCCAAATTGTTGATACTATTGGGTCACTGGCAAGGCTTGAGCAGGAGGTGGCATCGCAAGATATCCATACTGCTAGCAAGGTGCCCGGTATGCGTGTGATTGACAAACTTGAGGAGGATATTGCCCATGTGACAATGGTGGCATGGTTCATTTGTGACTTGAGTCATTAAATCTTCATATATAAATGTTTTATTATAGTTATGGTGGTGGTATATTTTATTATGGTTTATAGATATTATATTTTGTTGATAATTATTTTTATAATAATTTTTTTTTAATTTGAATAATGATGTTTTATTTTATTTGTAATTATATATATTTTAATTTAATTAAATTTATTGTGTTTAAAATTTAAAATAAATTATAAATCACGTCGTATAAAATTTAACCGAACTTATTTAATACATATGTTAGATATGCCATATCCGGTTACATATTTAATAACTTTATCCATATTCATGTTTAAGATATTGACATATTTAATTAATAATGTCGTGTTCATATTTATTTGTATAAATATTAATATTTTATCCTTACGCAATATAATTAAGACACACGAACTCGAATTATCAAATATAATAATATCAAATTTACTCGAAGTTTGAATTTATACAAAATAAAACCACTTAAGTAATAAATTAACTCTATTATTGATATAAATTAAGTAATCACACTACAAACGTGCTATCACATATACATCTAAACGATAATGGATTTGTGTTTGACAACTTAACTTGCAAGTGTTCATTCTGCATTATATATATAACTTCTTAAATTTGAAATTAAAGGTTTGCTAACTAGGTTATTATTATTATTATTATTAAAGTTAAAGTTTTGAGTAAATTATAGTTAATAGGATGAAATTCTCAAAAATAATTTGGTTAAAGGGGCTGTCGTATGTAGTGCTAATTTACCTAATCCCAAAGGATCAAAGATTCCGCTGAATGGGCCGGTTTGAGATAATTTCTGGGATGTATGGGCCGGTTTTGTGTTCTCAAAGTGACGACTTTTCAGTATTTGAGCCCTCTCGTGGGTCTGTATTGTAAAACAGAAGCCCAGGTCTAAGCTCAGAATCACGTCAACAGTCCAAATGCTGCTTTATTGGCGATTTACGATCCTGCATAATTCGAATTCGTACCAGCCAAACAAGCCCCAAGCTCTGCTAAATGCACGGTAGCACTCAGAAAATTGTACTTTCAACTTCACTCAAAACCCGCGAAAAAGCTTTCGAATCGAAACCAGAAACCAAACCGCCACACAAAACGGTCAATTCCTGGAACATCACGGTACAGGCTAATGAAACCGATCCAAGCAGCAAACGGATTCAGTTTCCGAGTCGGATTCTCCGGCCACAGCGGCCACCTCAGAGTCGAGCCTCTCTACACCGAGGAGCGCGATAACCCTATTAAAACTCTCCCCGACTTTGTTCTCGTAAGTTTTTTTTTTTTTTCCATTTTCACTTTAATCATATGCAAACAGGTAACTACTGTTTGAATTTTACATTTCGTGCCTTTTTTTTTTTCGAAAAGGTTTAAGTCCGGAGTTGCTTTGCAGTTGTTTAGGGTTTTGTAGTAACTTAGGTTCTTGTATATTTCTTTGTGCTTCAGCCACCTGCATTTCCCAGGGAAACACCGGAATCGATTAAGGAACATATAAAGGAGAAATATCTTTTGCCAAGATTGGACGATGAAGCTTTTTCTCCAGAAAAAGCTGGAAGGCAATGGGATTTTGACTGGTTTGAAAGGGTAAAAATACCATTGGAGCCATCATTGCCAAGAACTGTTATGGTTCCAGTCTGGGAGTTACCCTTCAGACGGTGCAAAGGGGGATCAGTTGAAGGAAAGTGGGAACCTAATTCATTGCAGGTGTGATTTGCAATTGCTTCTATTGTCTTTTGTATATATTCCCTCGGAAAAGGAAATCAAAGAAAAGCTTATATTAAACTTTTTATTATTTTCTCCTTTCTATTGTTTTGACATTGTCCAGAGAATAGGAATTTTCTTTTCCCCTGGTATTTCTATTTATTTATTTTTTTATAAGTAGAATTATAATCTTATATTGATTAGGTGGATGTGTCAGAACTAATAGTTGGGGGTCAAGCTTCTGGTTCTTTTCCGCACACGGTTGGTGGTGCTGCCAAGGATTTTGTAAGAGGAAGCATTAATAATCGCCCTTTTCGTCCAGGAGGCTTGGAGGATCAATCTGTAGAGAGGATTCTTCCGGATGGTGCATGTAATGGTGAGTGGGTTAGTGAGGTGCTAAATGGTGGTCCTGTTCAAACAATTCCTCCAGGCTTTAAGCAAGGGTTAAACCTTGGTGATCTTACGGTAATCTTCTTAATACATCATTGAACTTGAAAAAATTTTTCTTTTAAATCATAAGGTCTTTGTACTTTTGTTTGTTCCTAATTCTTTTATATTTCCAATTTTGAAGGCACATCCTTGCTTATGGAATGTTTACAAGGACAGAACTTCACTCAATAACACATCAGTTGAAAAGGTGGTCAGTGTTTTGGATTGCTGGGTTATATTCCTGTTGAAACTACTGCCAATCTATTAGTTATTGGACTTTGCATTAGATACATATTGTCTAGACGGAATGAACTTGAACCTGGTACTATCATGAAAAATGTATAAATATCATGTATCTATTGTCACATGCCTTATATTTAATTTGTGCCTTGATTATTCATGGTGGTTGCAGAGTGAGTTGTCTGTACAATTTGACGACTTGTTCAAGAAAGCTTGGGAAGAGGATGTTACAGAATTTGAGAAAGATGGTATGCATGACTAGCACCATGTTCTCTTCATTTATGCATCTGCTTGTAAAGTTGTGATCTCATGGGCAAAAAAGTATGAAAGTACTTGAAGAGCTTTGCCTTAATTTTGTTTGGCTGATGAAAAATAAATTGTATCTGTGCATGATTGAGATTCTGAGAATAGTTAGCTTTAGAGATGTGTGCATGCATTTCTGTTTTTTTTTTTTTGGGGGTGGGGTGGGGGAGGAAGAGCATGATAGTAAAGGAGTTTAGGCCTTTTTGGGCTCTTGAAAACTGACTTGCAGTGTATCAGGTTGTTCTTGATCTTGATAAGATTGTAGAGGTTGCATGCTTGCTAAAATTTTATAACCTGTTTTTAATTATTTAGTGGAGTATATTGTAAAGACTTGAAACCCAATAGGCAAGAGTTTGAAGAAAAAAATTATATATGTTATGATGAAAGCAATTTTGTATTTGTTTTCTAGATCCCTGCTTATATCTTGGCTTCATTGGGTAATTATGGATGGTTTTTTTATTTGGGATAACATTAAGTCGCATGTGTTTGGAAACTTTCCTTTGGATCTTTTTAACAGTTGGGTACAATATTCAAAGCTACCTTGGAGAAAACTGCTGATCTTAAGTAGTCTGTATCTAACCTGCTAAAGATTTACCTTTCTCTATGTTGAGCACATTTGTCTCTGCACCCTTAGAAGACAGGTCAAAAATTGAAAGCTTGCTTTGTTCATGTAAGAAATGCCAGGAACTCTTATTCCATGAAAGAACATTTAACTTCCATTGTACTCATCTTATAACGTGGTTTGCAAGCTAGGGTCCAGGAAAAGTTTGTTTGACTGACATTTTTTGTTTTTTTCCCCCTCTTATTTGGTCATTTAATCCATTGGTTTTGTTGCTGATGCAATCCGTATAAAGGGCATTCAACAGAATCAGATTCTGTTAAGTCAGAAGCTGAGGCGAACCAGGCTGATGTTCTCAACAGTCTTGATACTGGATCATCTGCTTTGGATGAAATTTTATCAGTTGAAGCAGAAAGATTAGATGAGAAAAGTGATGGGGGTGGTCAGCAACAAAAGGAGGTAAAGTAATTGAAAAATAAACTGCAGTTTACAACAATTTGTCACATCTGGAACACTCTCCTACCTGTGCAGTCTGTTTTTATTATTATTCCCTTTGGGTAATGATTTTGGTTATTGAGACCATTTATTGGCAGGCTTGGGCTGTTAGTGGAGGTAGTGAAGGGATTGCTGATCACTTTTACGAACTAGTTCCTGACATGGCAATTGAATATCCTTTTGAATTGGATACATTCCAGAAGGAGGTATCTGCCGTGCAAATTTTATTCTATAATTTGAATGCAATAGATTTATCATGGTTAGGGTAGAAAATGATGTTGACTTCTGAAAGAAACTTTGACCAGGGAAATGAAACCCCCAGTGATCCTTTAATCCTTTAAGGGAAAGGGATTCTTTTATATGATTCAAATTCTCCTAAGCTTCTGCCTTTTAGTGGAAGCCTGACTGGTAAAGTGATATTCAAAATATATTTCTTTGTCAATGTCATCCTTTTGGTTTTCGTATTGGTCAAGCTTGTAAAACTCTCAAAGTGTCATTGGTCTCTATTATACTTTTCTCCCCATTTACTAAAACATTGAGCATTGCACTTTTACTTGATTGGATTCATTTTTGTTTTGCCATGTTGTGTGAGCTTGATAGTTCTTTGTTTTGTTTAGCTTGAATTGTCTCTTGAACTGAATACAATTAGGGTATCACAAATGCTTCAAAGAAATCCTGCTTTTTTGGAGTTCCTATTAGCACACAGGGATTATGTAATGGCCTTAGGTTTATCCACTTCTAAACCCTTTGTATGGGTTGCTTTTATTCCTTTTCCTTTGATGACTTGCAGTCTGTTTTGCTTGAAGGGTAACTCTTAATCTTATGTAACACTCTGCTTACATAAGCCTTTTGTTTATTGTGATGATTACAGGCTATTTATTATTTGGAAAAGGGGGAGTCTGTTTTTGTGGCGGCTCATACATCTGCTGGAAAAACAGTTGTTGCAGAATATGCATTTGCTTTGGCGTCAAAAGTATGATAATCAAAATTATAGACATTGTTTTGTTTCCATTAGTAGTAGATGTGTTGAATCCTTTACGTTGATTAAGAACTAGAGGCCATATCTTTTTGATTTCCATAGTTTCTGAAGTTCTCTGGCAAATTTGATTTAGTTTCAAGATTTTTGATGATGCTTTTATGTCATGCAGCATTGCACTAGAGCTGTGTATACAGCTCCAATTAAAACAATCAGCAATCAGAAGTATAGAGATTTCTGTGGGAAATTTGATGTTGGTCTTCTTACTGGTGATGTTAGTTTGAGGCCTGAGGCTTCTTGTCTCATCATGACGACTGAAATATTAAGGTCAATGCTTTATCGGGGTGCGGATATTATTCGCGATATTGAATGGGTAAATTAGGGGATTGTTTTATGTGGCATCCCTTTAAATTGTTATTTCATTACATCTTTTGTTGCTGAATGCTTTGTTCTTTTTGTAATTTATAATTATAACAGCTAATGAATTTTTAATGTTGCTTTTCTGTTTGACTATATGGATATAGGTTATATTTGATGAGGTGCACTACGTGAATGATGTTGAAAGAGGCGTGGTTTGGGAAGAGGTCATAATCATGCTTCCAAAACATATTAACATCATCCTCCTTTCAGCCACGGTACTTTCTCCTCTAGCATTAGAGTTCCTTTATCAGCTTAGGGTCTGTTTGATAAATCATTAAAAGTTTTCAAACCATTGAAAATTAATATTTTCAGTGATTTATTTTTCTCAATGAGTTTGATAATTTAATTTTAAAAACCACTTAATGAAAGATTTTCAATGAAAAATGTTGAAAATCTTATGTAGATAAAAGCTACTTAATGTATTAAGTCAAATTTATGTAAGAAAAAAATTGTTATTTAATTACATTATTCTTATATTCTTTCCTTTTTTAACTATTATCAATACAAAATACTTATAGAATCATATTTCTCTTTATAAAGATTCAATAAACATTTTACTTAACATTTACTTTTCATCAACATACCAAACTATTAGCTCAATTAGAATGAATAATCCGAGAAGGGGGGGGGGGGGGGGGGGGGTTGAATTGGATTTCCAAAGATCTTCTTCACAGAATAAACTTGAAAAGAGATATGCCAAATATTAAGATGATTAACAATTTAATATATATCTAATTGAAAGTAGATGTGATAAAGATAAAGAGTGAAGTGTATACTTTTTGAAGGCTAAGGTATAATCTCCCTTTCTCTCAAGGATATGAGTGTTTGTGAAAATACAAAGCAAGAAGACCTCTAATTGGTGGATACTGCTTGGTGAAGACAAGTTTGCAAAGAGCCAATATCAAAGATGATTACAAAGAATAGGAATGAAAACTCAAATGGATTTAAGATCACGTGAAGGCTATGAAAGGCCTGAAAGAATGAAATAAACGCTTGCTCTCAACTTTTTTCTTGTTTATTCTCTTCTTTTCTTCATATATGTCCCAAAGACGGTGTATCTATGCTTAGAAAGCCTTTTGGAGTTGTTGGGTAGCATTAAATGCAAAAAGGGCCGTTGCTTTGTTGAAAATCTGCATACTTTACTGCCAACAGATACTTTTGGAATCGATCCCAATATGAGGGATCAATCCTGCCTTTATTTGTTGCATAAAAATTGAATTTTGTGAGGGGGGGATTGATCCTTCAAAGGATGGGATTGATCCCTAGTAGGTAGTAAGGGATCTTTTAGATTCTATCTCAAAGGGATTGATCTCTTGACCCTTGGGATCGATCCTTGTAGCTTCTCATTTAAAAAAAAAAAATTTCTCATTTGAACCTTTTTTTTTTTGTTTCAAAGCAATTTTGTTATTTCAAAACACCTTAAATACTTGATAAAAATATCAATTTTAATCGTCAAGTAATTTAAGATTTTGAATTTTTCTTAAGCTCAAAAGAAATTATTTAAGGATTTTGAACACGAAGAATTTAAGATAAAAGTCTATTTAAGCAATTTGAACGTTTTGCACCTTTGCTTCTGGGATTCCCTATTGTACATGGTGGGGGATAGAAAATTGGGTAAATTGGAGAAGCACCCTCTATTACTTTGCTTTATGAAACCAGATACAATTGGTGATGAACATTGGCAGTAGAGTATATTCTTGATAGTTTCCATTTTGTGAATGTCACTTTTGAAAATTAACAATTAAAACAATCATTCTTGACTTATGCTATTCAGTTCTTTAATCCATTGTTTCTGTAAAAAATCATAGCTTTCTGTGTTGCTCTTTATACTGTCTTCACATGGTTGACACATATAGTGCACTATATTCTACAGGTGCCGAATACAATTGAATTTGCTGATTGGATTGGTCGGACGAAGCAAAAAAAAATTCGTGTCACTGGGTAGGTAGTAAGCCTCTGCTTGTGGTTGAAGCTAGATTCTCAGTTGTCTGAGTAGTTTTTAGTCTTTTGAAACGATTGATATTTTCTTGAATACCTTTCCCTCCTGCCTTTATTGTTTCTTTTTTGCTGAAATTTTTTAACTATTGCAGAGAAGATTTGTGATCTTTTTGGGTCAACTTATTGACACTACTATCATTTTTCACTGTAAATTCCGTTTTCAGGACAACAAAAAGACCGGTCCCACTGGAGCATTGCCTGTTTTATTCTGGAGAACTTTACAAAATATGTGAAAGTGAAACTTTTATATCATTGGGACTAAAGGCTGCCAAAGATGCATACAAGAAAAAGAATTCCAATGCAATTAGTGGTGGTACTGCTTCGTATACTGGTTCTTCTGCAGTTCATGATGGGGCTCGAGGTCAGAAACGTGAAATTTCTAACCGAGGGAAACAAAATAAGCATTCTGGTCCACAAAATTTGGGGCACTATTCTGGGACAGGTTGGGGGAATCAAGGCAGTGGAGGTGGCCAGAATAGTTGGGGATCTAGGAGATCAACATGGTTGATGCTTATTGACAAGCTTTCAAAGCAGTCACTATTACCTGTAAGTTGCACTACACTATCTTGTTTGAACATGTTTTGTAAATGTGCAGCTTGTTTGGTTTAGGTTGTAGTTGAAAATTATGCTAACAATAACTTTTCAGTTGGTTTCTTTCTATCTCCTATCTTGTATGTTGTTTAAAAATGGGATTGTCTTTTTTAATCAAACACTGCTACTAAACTTGTGATGTTCACTGCATTGCCACCCAGTTTGGTCCATTGTGTCATTGTTTTCTTTACCTTGGTGACTGTTTTAAGTGGATATTTACGTTCTGGTGATGAAGGGTGAGAAACAATTTATGTTCATTCTTAATCAACACACTTTTGCATTGCCAATTTAATTGGGACTGTGTGAATTTATTTCCTAAATGCCTTCATTAGTTATCATAATTAATTAAAAATATGAGTATAGAACCACAAAATGTTTCTTTTTCCCTCATTTTAACCTTTTCTTTCCTTGTTAGCTTGAAAACTTTTGCTATTGATCTTTATGTAGGTGGTTATATTTGGTTTCTCAAAGAACCAATGTGATAAATCAGCTGACAGCATCTCTGGGACTGACCTCACTAGTAGTTCTGAGAAAAGTGAGATCCGTGTTTTTTGTGATAAAGCTTTTTCACGGCTTAAGGGATCTGATCGCAATTTACCTCAGGTTTCATCTTCTACATATTCAATTTTAAATTTGTATAAACCCTTTTATTTCAGAAGTTGTAATTTGATTGTGATGTACAGGTTGTCAGAGTTCAGAACCTTCTTTGCAGAGGAATTGGTGTGCATCATGCAGGTTTGCTTCCAATTGTCAAGGAAGTAGTTGAAATGCTCTTCTGTCGAGGTGTGATTAAGGTAAAAAGTGTTCAATTGATGGACTGTTTTTATGCAGTGTGACATCTACATTTGATTGTTTGGGCTTTTAAAACGATTCTGCAGTTTGTGGCTATCAAAAACTGTCTAGAAATCCATCTGAGTTTGGTTCTATTGGGATTGTTTTAGCATGCATTTTGCTTTGTTTTGGACAGTTTAGATGGTCTGTGATTAATTATTGCTTCTTGTTATTTGTGTTGTAGGTTTTGTTTTCAACAGAGACATTTGCAATGGGTGTTAATGCTCCAGCCAGAACGGTGAGTGATGTTGATGTTGTTGCTAATAATGGAAGGATATTGGTGCAAACCAGGATCACAGTTACATATTTCAGAGCCTGGAGTGCCTTCTTGGGTTGCTTAATTGGATTGACTCAAGACCAAGATTGTCTATTCTGCTTCAACTGACCAATTTTTGGATGGAATATGGCATATATGAGCCTGAATATTGTTATTTTGCTCAAGATGTCTTCTCTTTTGCGTGCCAATGTTTGAAGTATTAAGGATTGGCAAATGCTAAATGGTGCTTTTATGCAAGTTAGAATGTTTTATCATAGAAGCATATAATGTTAAACAACTATGCACTTTGTTAAACTTATATGGTTACTTTCTTAAATCTGATTTTAACTTGCATTAAGATTTTTTGCAGGTTGTCTTTGATACATTAAGGAAGTTTGATGGCAAGGAATTTAGACAGTTACTCCCTGGGGAATACACTCAAATGGCAGGTCGTGCTGGCAGAAGAGGACTTGATAAAACTGGTACAGTTATTGTGATGTGCCGTGATGAAATCCCAGAAGAGAGGGATTTGAAACATGTTATAACTGGAACTCCAACTAATCTCGAATCTCAGTTCCGATTGACATACATTATGATCCTACATCTTCTTCGTGTGGAAGAACTGAAGGTACTTTCTGGTTTTTGGAGTGGATAGGAGCTGTTTATCCCCTGCTGTTAAACAATTTTAACATCCCAATATTTGGAAATTTATGATGTTGCTCATTCTTCACCATTTGGCATTGCATGACTGTTTAATTTTTACTGTGCATGGATGAGAGATCTTTTTCCAATAGAGGACGTTAGACATCTCTGATTTTTTGTCATGCTCCATGGTCTCTAGTATAATATGGTTTAGTTAGCAGCTTTCCTATGAATTTCTTTTTTTTCTTCTGGCAATCAGGCTGATTAATTTCAACCCATTGAGCTCTATTTAATCTTTCTGCGTGTTTGGGTTCTCTTTTACTTTGGGGGGTGGGGGGGGGGGGGGGGGGGGGGGGGGGGAAAGAGCACAGTAATGATGATGCTTATGCAGAAACTTGTTTATCTCATCAATGAACAAAAGATAAATAAATTTTTTAAAGGAAAAAAAGACAACAGCTATAACTCTAGTAAGCAAAAATTTTTGGATCTCCTTGTGAAATAGTCGGTCACTCTTTAGGGTTAGTCCTTGAGGTCCATTTAATACTATTCCAAGAATATTGTTGGCAATAATGCACTCTGCCTCACGTGTTAGATTTATAACATCCAAAGGATCAAACTTGACATTGCATAGTCAGAAACTTTTTGCTCTCTTATTTAAGGCGCATTTGCGTAACTTTAGTGGTTTTCTCATTTCTCCTGATAAAATACAATTATATTACTCACAGTTTTTAAAAAGTTTTTGCCTATCTGTTACTATACTTGCATTGATTGGGAACCATAACTGGACTTTGATTCCAGGTGGAGGACATGTTGAAACGGAGTTTTTCTGAATTTCATGCTCAGAAGAAACTTCCAGAGCAGCAACAACGTCTATTGCGAAAGCTTGCACAGCCAAAGAAAACTATAGAGTAAGTGTTTGCATGATGAAAAATTGATTGCTGACATGTGTGTCAGGTTTAAATGTTTTCTTCCTACAAAATTTGCTTTGTTAAATGTTTCAGTGCAGATCTAGATGGTTTGGGCTAAATTATAAACTAATGATAATCTGGCTCTGCTTGTTTCTGATGTGTGATTTGACAAGTTCTATTTGGAGATCATGTTGCATTGGTCATAGAATCTTGTGTTGTTCATGGGTTGCATGTTTACTTCTTTCAGCTAATTAAAGAAAATAAAAGGTTTCGCTACTTTTCTAAATGCTGAAGTAGCCGAATGTTGTGAGACAAACAATGTGAGATTTTTCTGTGGATACTGATCCATCAAAGTGGATGCCAGTTTAGATACTTGTGGCTGTAGTTCCAATAGCATTCTATGAAAGGGAATGGAAGTCATTTAAGTTTTGATTTTTGACACAGAATGTAACATTGCAGGGTGTAGTTAGCATTATCCACTTCACTGATTTTAAAACATATTAGAAGTGTAAGCAATTGAGTAGCAGCTTTCAACATTATCTCTTCGTTTTGAACACTTTTCAAAGTTGATATTTATCCTTGCTTTCAAATGTGGCTTTTTGCATGTAGATGTATTAAAGGTGAACCTGCAATTGAAGAGTACTATGAGATGCATGCAGAGGCCGAGGAACACTACCGACAGATATCAAATGCTGTCATGCAGTCTCCTGTTGCCCAACAATTTCTTACTGTTGGGAGAGTGGTTGTGGTGAAATCTCAGTCAGTGAGTTATTCAATTTTGTTCTTGGCATGTTTTTTCAGTTTCTGTCATTTTTAGTTGCTCCAGTATTAGTTATGCACTTCTAATCTCTGTCAAGAACATACTTAGAAAGATGTTTGGCTTCTGATGAAAGAAGCCTTTTTCTATCGGTACTCAATAATTTGTTAAAGCCTTGGTTTTGGGGCCAAGTTTTGACATTCATGCACGCTAAGATTTTCTCATGTATCTTCCCCCTCCCCAGCAGACAGAAAATTTTGGCTTCTGCACTAATTTTCTTGATCGATGATCATCCTACTTGGAGCTTACATTGTTTGCAGTTTTCTTTTTTCTATAACATGCATGGTTTTTACAACATTTGGAGCAAAATAAAGAACTAATCATAAAGTAAAACCAGTCATTTTGATGAGTGGAAATGTGGTTTCCACCCTATATAGTTTTTTTTTTTGAAAATTTCCCTGATAGTTGACTGCTTCTAATAGCATTCTATGCCATATGTTAGGTTGGTTTTGCTGTTAACTCTTGTTTAAGGGTCTTATTTCAGTGTCTTACTCAAGTTGAACCTTTTAAAGTGTAGGCTTTTTCATTTCATTGTTTGATTGCGGATACTAATATATGCACTTATTAATTGACAGGCCCAGGACCATTTACTTGGAGTTGTCGTAAAATCACCTTCTGCCAATAACAAACAATATATTGTGCAAGTTCTTAAACCTGATGTGCCATTAATGACTCAAACTCCCTCAAGCAGCAGTAACTTGCAAGATAAGAGAAGTGCTGACTTCCAACAAGGTTATGTGCTGCTACCAAAAGCTAAACGTGGTCTCGAAGAAGACTACCGCTTATCTACTGGTCCACGTAAAGGATCAGGTATCATCAACATAAAACTGCCTCACCATGGTGCTGCTGCAGGAGTGAGTTTTGAGGTCAGAGAAACTGATAATACAGAATTCTTATGCATATGCAATAGCAAGATAAAAGTCGAGCAAGTTGGGATTCTTGAATATGGTAGCGATACTGCTTTCTCTAACGCAGTTCAGCAGCTGTTGAAATTGAAATCTAATGGAAACAAATATCCTCCAGCCTTAGATCCAATTAAAGGTATGACTGTTACTTTATTTATTTGAATTTTGATGTTTTGGGGAAAGTTGAACTGCATCACTTTTTTTTAATGCTTTCTTAGAGCTGTAAATGAAGCTAAGAATGAGAATTTCAGCAACCTATGGACTCTGATTTAGCTCTGAGGTATGCAATTGTACATGTTCTCAGAAAATTAGGAGGAATAAACTTGCACTTTTGCAGGCCTTGTTGATAGAGGACGATTATAGTGTTTCAGCAGATCTGAGGGGAACACAATAAACACACAAGCCCTCTTGCCAGTTGTGCCCTCTCTCTCTTGCTTATAAGTTGTTCTGCTTGTCTGGGGACAAAATTATTTCCAGAATTTAGGATAATAATCCTCAATGAGGGTTCTTTTTAGGCCTGTGTAACCTTTCCCTCAACCACCTTATATATTGGTATGTTAAGCAGCACCTTCGTTTAGATGAATCAGGGAACTAATTTAATAGAGATCTGAAAGAAGCATGTAATTCCGAACATTAGTTTAGTCATTTTGCTTTTCATACTCAATGCATGCTCCTTTTGGTGTTGTGATTCTATCAGCACTTTCGGTGATCATAGTTTGGGAGTTGAGTCAATCTAAAGAGACCTGTCTAATAGTGATTCTTTTTTCAGATCTCAAATTGAAAGACATGGATCTTGTTCAAAAATACTACAAGTGGACCCACCTACTGCAAAAAATGTCAGAGAACAAATGCCACGAATGTATTAAGTTGGAGGAGCACATTAAGCTAGCTAGAGAGATTAAGAAGCATAAAGATGAAGTTAATGCTCTTGAATTTCAATTATCTAATGAAGCGCTCCAACAGATGCCAGAATTTCAGGGCCGGGTATGGCCTTGCCATGTGCATATTTCTTAGCCTATTATTCTACTTAGAATAAGATGGATGCTCTGATGTTGATCAGTATGTGGCATCTTTTATAACATATTAAGCTTATTTGCAGATTGATGTTCTGAAGGAAATTGGTTGTATAGATGAAGACCATGTGGTTCAATTAAAAGGTCGTGTTGCCTGTGAGATGAATTCAGGGGAGGAATTGATATGCACAGAATGTTTATTTGAGAATCAACTAGATGACCTGGAACCTGAAGAAGCGGTGGCTTTAATGTCGGCCTTCGTCTTTCAGCAGAAGAACACTTCTGAACCTTCTCTTACATCAAAACTCTCTCAGGCCAAAAAAAGGTTATGATCTTGTTCTTCCGTTTTTCTCTTTTTGCATGGGAAAGTTTTATGTTATTAATTTCTTTTGCAGAGATTATTTTGCCTAATATTTATCATTGCAACTCTGATGTATCATAGTCATAGATCTTTAGGTTTAAACCAATTGTAGAATGGCAGGCATTTACAGCTTTCTAAGTAGGGCTGTTCAGAAAAACCGAATCAAATTGTTGGTTCTTGGTTTGGATTTTTATTGTTTACAGTTAGGCTTATGGGAAAAACCATTCAGCTTAGTTCAATTTCTAATTGTGCCATTTAAAAATCAAGATAGTCCGAATTAATTGGAATTAAAATGTTTTATCAATTTAAATGCTTATTTTATATGAAATTAAAAATAGCCTTTTCTTTTAAAGTCCAATTAGGTAGACTAGATCCAAGAGATCATGTCAAAATTAAATATATTTTATACATAAAAGAGATAAACTAAGTGACTGAAGCGAACCATGAAAATTCAGATTCAAGGTTTTATACAAAATTTTGGTTCGATTTGGATATTCCCTCTTGAAAAACAAATACATTGGTTTGGACCAAATACACTCCTATTCCTATTCCAACATATTAGTCTAGGTCCGCTGTGTACCATTGCAAATTTTGAATGTCCTGTGTGAGAAATTAGGTGCTTAGAAAGTTTGGATTTTCAACTTCTCAATGCTTGCATAAATACACAATAGCTAACCGATTTGCTTCAGCCGGTGTACTTGCAAGAAATTTTAGATTACAGTTCTAAAGAACTCGATATCTATGTAATAATCTAACCTGGATTATTGTTTCTTCCAGATTGTATGACACAGCTATAAGACTTGGTAATCTTCAAGCAGGGTTCAAATTACAAATAACACCCGAGGAGTATGCGAAAGAAAATCTCAAGTTTGGTCTTGTTGAAGTGGTGTACGAATGGGCAAAGGTTTCACAAGTTAACATGCTGATTAGACCTTGATCTAGGTTTTGGTTTGTCATCTTATATATCTTCCTTTGTTGCAGGGAACTCCATTTGCAGAAATTTGTGAGCTCACGGATGTTCCTGAAGGCCTTATAGTGCGGACAATTGTCAGGCTGGACGAGACTTGTCGTGAATTTAAAAGTGCTGCAGCTATAATGGGTAATTCATCACTTTATAAGAAAATGGAATCTGCTTCCAATGCCATAAAGCGTGATATCGTCTTTGCTGCTAGTTTGTACATTACAGGAGTGTGATGTGTACATTATTCTGTGATGCAGTTTAACATTGAATAGATCCTTAATCAGAAAAGATGTTTAGCCATTTTTCCCTTTGTTCAGTTCAGGAAAGCCAACATATCGCAACTGTTATCAACAGCACAGTTTGAGACCTAATCAATTGATATTGGCCAAAAACATCCTCCTCTTCGTTGGCAAGAACTTTTCAAGTTTCATTTGTACATTTGCATTTGATGTGTTTACAAGCATGGTTTTGATCGTTCTTGCATAGGAAAATCAGGTAAAATATAGCTTGGAGAAAAAACATTGGAAATTTACCATTCACGTTGCTTAATTGGGTCGACTTTGCTGCACAAAGTCAAACAATTCTGGGATACATTTTTTAATCAGGAAGGATGTTTTCGATTGCTCAGTATCCAAACTGACTGGTCATTATCTAGTTAAGATACCTAATAATTTAACCATGCATTGCATATCAACTGGTTCTGAAATTATTTTGCACAAATAGGAAACACATGACAAGTGACAAAGACGATGAAATGACACCGCACGTTCTTCTAATTCAATTGTCGCTCCTGTTAGGCTTGTCTGAAGCAATATAAACCTGGAAACCAAAGAGATTGCGTTAACAGGTTAGTTTACCTCATTCTTTAAATGCTAATGAAATGAACCAAAGCTTTTGTTGGTTTACCTCGTCCGAAGCAGCCGGGGTCCAGTCGTTAGTTGCTGGATTTCCCTTGCAAGAGGCATGGCAGCTGGTATCCAAATATGGTTCCAGGCTGAAGCTTCTGCCATTGGCGTTCTCCACCTTGATGAACCCTGTTCCTGTCTGCAATGGAAATTCCACCATTATCAATCAAAATTCTTTTTCTTTATAAATTATAATAATAATTGAAGAGAATAATAACAAGAAAAATGTCCTGGAAGATCTCATTGTACCGTGTGGTGCTGCTTGTCAATGCAATTGAGATCCTCATAATACCCAGTCTCCACAAACTCCTCTTTCACTTCATTTCCATTGAAAACTATTTTCTGGTTTCAAATTTTGAGGGGAAAAAGAAATCAGACGATTACGAAGGAAAAACTGAAAGTAGCAAACCAGCACCCAACAATAACATAAATCGATGGAACCATGATAGAATAATTAAGTATTACTGCTTACCATGCAAATCATACACTAATAATTTTAATTCCCGCTATTTGCACACAGTCAAATGCTTTAGATCTGTCGAGAAATTATCTAAAAACACTTCAAACAAAGAATATCCTAACCATTGCCAACTGAAACAAATTTTGAAGATTTTCAGTTGTTATGTAACAGAATTTGGGAAACATAATTCAACAGGCGTTTGTAGTCCAACGGTTAGGATAATTGCCTTCCAAGCAATAGACCCGGGTTCGACTCCCGGCAAACGCATGCCTAAATGTTTAAAATAATTTTTTCCTTTTTCTGTCACTCTTTTTCACTACTTTCCATTTTTATAAGTTCACACAATATTAGATCTGGTCAGACAATTTCCTTTTTCTCAAACTACCCAATACTAGATCCGGTCGGATCTTCCTAGACCACGCAATGTCCGATCTAGTCGGATCTCTTCAGATCATAAAGCCTTTCTTTTTTCACTCTTTTTCATTATTCTCCTTTTTTCTCACATCGCAAAATGGCAGATCCAGCTGGCTCTCCTCAGACCGTGTACTGCCAAATCCAGTCGAGGCTGGATCCGGTCAGATCTCCCCCCTTGGGAAGAGGGGAGTGTGAGAGAATTTTTTAAATAAGAGAGAACATTTTTTAAAATGAAAAATTATACAAGGGGAGTGAGATTTGGCCGCAGACCGTGCAATACCAGATTCGATCAGGATCTGGTCGGATCTCCCCTTGGGAAAAAGGACGCGTGAGAAATTCCTTTCTTTAATAGGAAAGAAAAATTTTTAAAATGAAAAATTATATAATGGGAGTGAGATTTGGCCACGTTTGTCGAAAGGTGGGAGAATTTTTTTTAATCGAAATTAAAATTTTAAAATGAAAAATTAAATTTATATATAATGTGATAATTTTTAAAATTAATCAAAAATAAAATTATTTAAAAAAATATTAACAGTTAATTAATTAAAATTATATATTTAACAAAAGATATTCTTTTTGGTTGTATTGTACATTTCCTAAACCGTATGAAATTATAGTTAAAATTGAAAAGATTAAGAATTTTACCCTTTTCCTGCCACCAAAAAAAAGTAAGGAAACACTAACCTGAGGATCATTTTCCAGACGTTGAAACTCAACGTATTCCGGGATCTCGGAAACGTCATCGTCGCCTACGGCGAGAGCATCGACGTACTTGGAAGCATATTCGCTTCGCTGAGGCTTAGTGTGACGTTTGGGTGCTTTTTCATCGAAGTATTCCCTCGTCTTCTCCTCCAATTTGGCCTCCTCTTCCACTGGTAAATGAACGTCACTCCTGTTTGGTCTCCGACCACACTCCATCTTTCTTTTTTCTCTCTTACGTCCAAACCCTGTTTAGCTCTTTCTTTCTACTTCTTCTGAAGGAGTAGAGTTATGTTGGCAATGGAAGATATTTGTTTGCTTAATTATTGCTTGATATTTATTATAGCTTTCATGTTTTGTACGGAAATTTGGACCAAAATATCAACAACCTCTAGATTTGGAAGCAAGAAAAAATCCTGAGAATCTTATCCAATTGCTTTGGTCCAGTTTTGAAATTTGATGGTACGCAGTAGGTGGCAGCTATTACTTTTTCCAAACCTAAAAAGGGCATGAATATGGAGCATGGACCCATAAGCTTCAATTTTCCAGAGGAAAGTTCCTGGTAAGTGTTGATGATATACATAGGGGCTTATACTAACACAAATAGTAGCTGCCTTCCCTCCCCTTTTTGTATCATAGATTTATAGTAGCATTGAATTCCAACCATTTCCAGAGCCACAGCAACAATAAACAGATACTTACTAGATTTGGCCACTTTCTAATTACTACTACCCTTTAGGGAATGAAATTATGAGAACCTTTTTACAGACTGGAACCACTAGAAAGGGTTGAAGCCCAATCTCATCAAAGGAACAAAGAAGTACATGGGAGACTCAACTAAGCTTAGACAGGACCATAGAAGTACATGAGAGACTCAACTAAGCTGAGACGAGGGAGAAAACATTCAATCCATTGGGCTGGAAGTCCTGTGTGGTTTATAGGGCAGCTTTCACATGCTCTTTAAAAAGAAAACAATTTCTTTTTCTTATATATATGTATAGCAGATTTTTATGTTTTAATTGTTTAACTACTATACCATGTACTAGTGGATAGGTATTATAAATTAATCTCTATTCCTTTTGTTATTCTCGTCTTTGCATTAGTTTGACTACAAGAGAAAATTACGTCACTAATTTAAATTAACAAATCTTTAATTGTGTGTTTGGTTATACAATTTTATCTCTCCATCTTCTCAATTCTTACTAAAATGCTTGCCTTTAAAAAAAAAATTTCTAATTGTGAGTTTGAGCATTTTTATGCCTTTTTTTGGATAAAATACTCTCACATTTTTAATTTTAATTGAAATTTTTTGGGGGTTCATTAATTTTAAAATGAATATCTACTCAAAAAAATCTTTCATTGGATACATTGATTCAGTTATTAGTGTTTTCGTTAATTCGATGATGTAATAATATTAAAATGATAATTTTATTTTTTATTAATTTTAAAAATTATTATTATATAATTTTTATTAATTAAAAAAAAGAGAGAGAGCACTTATAGGTACTCTCCAAGGGAAGAGAGTACTAAATTGGTGCTCTTTTTTAAAAAAAATATATATATAATAATAATTTTTTAATTAATTAAAAAAATATTTTAATTTTTTTATAATATGGTGTTTATATTTTTTAAGTGAAGTATTTATTTCAAAAATTAATAGATTTGTTTAAAATTTTGATTAAAACTTTAGAATTTGAAGATATTTTACCTTTTTTTTTTTTTTTTCTGTGTTTCTGATGCTTTTCAAATGAACATATTTGGCCATTTTCCATGTCGGTGATGATGTAAAGAGAAGGAGATTCTAGATTTGAGGTCAAGTTGGCAAGTGGGAGTTCTGAGCAATAATCCATGCATTGAAGTCAAACTAGGAAAACCAAATAACCATATATCCCGATCGACCCATAACACAATCCTGGCATCCATTATGAATCAGTTTGAGCAATACCTCCGCCCGTCCATAGATTTGCTCAAAAAACAAGAAGCAAGAAACAAGATGGACTTGAAGGTTTCGATTTCCCATTGGTTATGTCATTTGAAACTGGGGTCATTCCACGTTCCAAGCTTTCGATTTCCCATTGGTTATGTCATTTGAAACTGGGGTCATTCCACGTTCCAAGCTTTTCACTCTTTCCAATCATATAGATACTTTGGTACCATAGTTCAACCGGATAAGCCAAGGGGAAAATGACTTTGCATGCTAGCGTCTTATGTACGTAAACTAGGCTTTCCTGGGTGATGGGCTTGAGGGCTGATCATCAGGACAAAAGCATCAAAGTTTTTTGCTCACCTCTCCTGACCGTGCATATCTTAATCGGATGCTTCTTGTTTTCTGACCAAACCATTATACAATATTGCTGCCAGTAAGATCGTCAGCAGTGTTACTGTTATGAAATGGAAGCATCAGAGCCTCTTTCGTCCCCGATGACAATGACTCCTGTTTCGAGGGTCGGGCAAGGAACAAGTTGATTCATG
This sequence comes from Theobroma cacao, assembly GCF_053813885.1. Taxonomy (NCBI): domain Eukaryota; kingdom Viridiplantae; phylum Streptophyta; class Magnoliopsida; order Malvales; family Malvaceae; genus Theobroma; species Theobroma cacao. The sequence goes on from NC_142647.1 coordinate 47,548,398, forward strand.
ACACAACTTACACGTACAATAATTCCCTCTCAGTCTCCGACGATACACTACGTACGTTAATTCAAGTGGTGGTGGCATTTGCTGCCCCCCACTTTCAAGACTCTAGACTCCATTGTTACAGCTAAACTTATATCTTCCCATCATGGTTCTAGCCTGACTCCAGCTTTTACTCATCCTGTATGCCTTAAGAAATATTCTATTTTACTCATCAAACATCATGGCACTACGTACCTTTAGTTGGTGTTTCTGTTTGGTTTTTGGCTATTTGCTTTTTATTTTTTGAAGAGTAATTATTATAAAGTAAAAGTAAAAGATAAAAACAATACCATAATTAATTCAAAAAGAGCAAATAATTAAAATGTAAGCCAAATTATAATATAATTAGTTTATATAGAATTTGTGCATTCAACAAAACTTCTAATAAAAAATTTTATAATTCAATATTTTCAACTATAGAAAGTTAATTTCAAGTTTAAAATGAATTGAGGAAAGTAGTATACTGTTCCTACGTCCAGAATTGAGAATCTTCTCCATTATTTTTTTATTGAGTACTTATTAATATACTTTTTAATCATCATTCACAAGTAAAACTCACTCATGTATTTTAAAAATCATATCTATGAATGGTGATTAAAAATTTATTTAAAAGTAATGAATTGAACAATAATAGATAAGAGTCAAACTCAAGAAAATCTAATCTTTTGGTTATGTAACATTGAATTTAAGTATGAAATAGTTTAAATAGTAAATAACCTATTTAGTCACTTAACTTGTCAAAAGGTTATATTTTGATACGTAATTTTAAAAAATTATATTTTGGTGTTAATATCTATAAAAATTTCGATTACATGAGATATCCGTATATATATTAACTCATCTACTATGAAAAAATACATCTGCCCTGTGTAATTGTTTTTCAACATGTTACATGATTAAGGTCGACTTATTGAAAATCACATCAAATAATGGTCAACTTTTAATGACTAAGTGATCAAATTAACATTAACTTTTATCAACGTTTGTGGTCTAAAAGTGATTTTTTTAAAGTTAAATTATAAAAAAAATTAATTACCAAATGAGTAATTTATACTAACCTAAATTACCTTTGAATAAACACTGCCTCCCAAAGTCCTACTCAAAGAAAATTCTACCCACTCGTAGCTAGCTATGTATACACTAATGGACAAGGCCGGTTCACTCCAAATGCCTCAGCCAAAAACTAAAAAATGAAGTTTGCCTAACAAAATATCAGGCTGGTCGTTAACCATTCACTTCCGAACACTTCCGCCAAAATCAGCCTACAGATACTCCCTAACCCAAAGAAACCAATCACCAATAAAGATGGATCGAGTAGGTTCTTTAGGATTAACGATTTGGATGCTTGTACAAGATACATAGTAGTATCAATTATCGGGTCACCTTTTCTTAGTGAGAAAAATATTAAAGTAAAGCTTAATTTCCAAGCATTATCCTCAAAAGGGTAGCCTTCAAATTTTATTGAAGACTAAAGAGAGATGATATAATATTTGCTTTCAAAAGAAGTAGCAGGAAATTTAAAGAAAGAAAACCTGAGACAGGGCAGGCCAGGCATATGCAGGCACACACTTTCTCTTTCTCTCTACAGGAAAACGGAGAAAGATATCAAAACCCCGTTTATAATTGAAAAAATATCTAGTGCAAATCATCATCCCCCCAAAAGAGAAGGGACAAGGGAACTTTTAGCTTTAGGCTTTAGCCAGCTAGCAAATGCATGAAAATTAACTAATCACGTTGCATTGCATGTATATCCATATGGTATGCCTGGAAAAATGTCGAATTCTGGTTCTGATGAAATGTGTTTTAATTGAAAATGTTGGATGTATATTAATTCTTAATCTAAAGCATATATATTATATATATGGAGTCTCCTAGACACCAATTAGGTAATGTTCCGAATTCAGTGAACTTTGATTTAGACTAGAGACCAAATAAATTTAAAACTTGAGACATGATAGATATTTGGAATCATATGAAATCCAACATCTTTCCTTTTGTCTTGTTTCCTTGGTTAGTTCCATTACGTAATAATATAGCTACTACCTTTTCCTTTTGAACAGTCTTTAAATACCCAAAGGTTCCGAAGAAGATAAAGTATCGAAGTCGAAATTCAATCTGCCCCCTCCCTCCTCATTCCTTTTCACGTTTCTGATCTTCCATTTCTGTTTGATTGCCTTGCCTTGCCTTGCCTTGCCTTGTGTGTGTCTTTGGGTGGAGAGACAATGCTTCCCAGCAGCTTGCTTTGTTCCATCCGTCCCAACTTCTCAAGGTAATTAATTTTAGTTATCCCCTTATAACCCTTCTACCTTACTTTGATATATGGTTTACCTTTTCTCATCCATGTTTCAAAGTTTATATATTGGTATTAAATATGTTTCTAATTTCAGCTACATTTTCCTTCTATAGCAATCCCTTGAGTCATTTTGTCTTTAAAAAATGTTCCCTTTTTGTGAAAACTGAACGGTGCAAGAAACTTACAAGAAATCAACAATAACCGTAACTTATTGTGAAAAGAAAACTTAAGCTTCATGCTTCATTTTTCTCCACACATTTGAATTTCAAGTCCTTTGACAATGTCAGATTAAGCATAATAAATTCATGAGGAGAACATTGAGGAGGATTGATATATAATGCTTGTGGTAGACCAAAACAAACATTAAAGATATTTTAATAGCATGATGGACCATATATATATATATATATATATATATAAAGGCTGCCATGGCTTTTGCGGGGACTTCGCTCTAAGCTCGAAAAGGGCAGGTAAGAAATAGAAAATCCTTACTCTGAAGGAAAATTGATTACTTCTTTCTTGTGGGCTTCATTTCCAAAGGGTAAGTGCATCCGACCAGGAAATTATCAATTGGAAAATGACTCACCTTGACTATAATACCTATACATATGGATCTTTCATCTCATGGAAAATCAGCCTTATAAATTTATTTGAAAACTTTCAGATCATGATTGCATGCATTAATACCAAAGTGGTGACAATAATTTTTTTCAACCGTTTTCAACATGTTCCGTTTCGGAATGTAGCTAGGCAAATATACCCTTTGCCCCATAGCTGGTATATATGTTTTTGGTCCTTTCCTTTGAGCCTCCTGCCTTTTTCGTAGGTTTTGGGCACTCCCACTTAAAAGATGCAACAACTTTAAGAAGATGGATAGATAATCCTTCGATCCTGCACCCAAGGCTATTAGGCAAGCTTTGAAATGAGGCAGCCCATATCAGTCATATGGATCCATCAGATTCTCGATTTTTTGCATGGCATATAGGTTGAAAGTGAAGCAAATCATAATTATCTGCTTGGTCTTAATCAACTTGACTTGGATACAAAGGAAGGCCCCAAAACATCAACTTCGTAAATAAACTTTGTCCAAGGAAACTGACTTCCCATGTTTTTAATCACGAAAACATCATCAAATCAACTATTTCATGACTTCAAATTCACTAGTCAAATGTGTTCGCGAGGGCTTATTTCTCATAATGGAAGATATGGTTTTCAAAAGTACATGAACCAACCTAGCTAGATAGAACCCCAAGCATCAAAGACGGGACCATTACCTATGTCAGCCATGTGACTGCCAATCCCAATTCCCATCCCTTCCTCTCTTTTTAACTCCAACCTTATCTTAGCAAAAGAAACATCATACTCAAATCTACACCATACACGTGGGCCAATAGGGCATTCTTGTAAATACAGACTAGACCAATCCCACGTGTAAAGCAACTGTACTGTGACAAGCCTTTGCAATGGATTAATTCATGGATTTGGTGTTGTACCAGGAAGAAGAAAGGCAACCGGGATAGCCTGGAAACTGAAGCCAAAGACCTTGACTTTTGGTACTCGGTTACGTTTAACAGAGATCCGTCTCCGAATCAGTCGTCCAGATTCTCTTTAAGATCTGATAATTCTCACGTTCCCAGGTCAGCCCGTGTCAGAGAATAAGAAGAGAAAAAGAAACACATTTTTTCTTTTCTTTTATTTCATTTCTTGGCATTGGGTTTTTGCTATCTTCCACTGGAGTGGTGCTACCCTTTATCCTGCGCATTCGCATCTAATACTAGCAAAAGTTTCTAACTTTGCTAGAAAAAACTCAACTTTTTAACTCACTGATTCACTGCTCATCTCACTCTGGTTCTTCAGAAACGGAGCAGCGGTGAAGGCGAAGAAGAAAGGAGAAATGGCGACCAAGGTATCAAACTTTTCGGATCTGATACAGCGAGTTGCAGCTTCTTGTTTGTTGCACCCGCTCGCCGCCGGTAGACAAGATTCCAGCGACGTTGACGCCGCGAGTCACGCCGTTATCGAGGAGAACCCGGATGAAGAAGAATATTACGAGTACGGTAATTCAAGTGACGATGAAGAGAAAGAAAATGGTGGGAAAGACATGGAAAAGTCGAGGAGAATAACAAGGGTTTGGAACACTGGAGAGAAATCGAAGGAAATGGTGGCATTAATGGAGGAGGTTTTCGAGTCGGTGGCGGAAATGAAGAAGGCTTACGTTAGGTTACAAGAGGCGCATTGTCCTTGGGACCCAGAGAGGATGAGGGCGGCTGACGTGGCGGTGGTGGGGGAGTTGAGGAGGCTTGGGGTGTTGCGGGAAAGGTTTAGGAGAAGGACACGTGGTGGTGGTGTTGGGAAAGGACACGTAGCTATGCTGAAGGAAGTGGTGGCACCGTACGAGGCGGCGGTGGAGGAGTTGAAGAGCGAAGTGAAGGTGAAGGAGGTGGAGATTGAGAACTTGAAAGAGAAGCTTAATACTGTTACTTGCCTTTCCAATGGTGGAAAGAAAGGGCGGGGTCTCTCCAAGAGGAAAGTCAGCTGCAGTCAAGGTAATTTGCTTTAAAATGACCTTTTAGACTTGTTGTTGAGAACCTTGTTGTTTCAATACTTGTACAATATCACTTGATGAAATTCGGGGTTATGTTGGTAATTATACGACTTAGACAACATGCGAACAAAGTTGGAATTGTTGTTGCTGACCAATGGTATCATGCCACGTCATCAGGAAGTCATTGTCAAACGAACTGTTCGTTCTTTCTTGTTCAATAACAGTAGGAGATCATTGGTTCTTTTGGCAAACTACCATGGGAATTTTGATTCAAAGCATGCCTTGGTTATATTCTGTTTGTGGTGAAATTGCATAGTTAGGGATATCAGTTTAACTTATTTGTACCTGGTGACAGTAATTGCAGCAGCACCGGCACCAGAGCTGTTTGAGGCCACAATGAGTCAGGTGAAGGAGGCGTCGAAGTCCTTCACATCTCTCCTTCTTTCCCTTATGCGTGAGGCTCGCTGGGACATTGCGGCCGCTGTCCGATCAATAGAAGCTGCCACCGCCACTCCTGATACTGCCTCCTTTACCACCACCATCACTCCCTCCGTCGTTGCGAATCACCACTCCAAGTATGCGCTTGAGTCGTATGTTTCACGTAAAATTTTTCAAGGCTTTGACCACGAGACTTTCTACATGGATGGCAGCCTCTCGTCGTTGCTTAATCCTGATCAGTACCGCCGAGAATGCTTCACCCAATATCGTGACATGAAGGCAATGGACCCCGCTGAACTCCTTGGTATCTTGCCTACATGTCATTTTGGTAAGTTCTGCTCCAAGAAGTACCTTGCCATTGTCCATCCCAAGATGGAAGAGTCCTTGTTCGGAGACTTGGAACAGCGCAGCCAGGTTTTGGCTGGAAACCATCCTAGAAGTCAGTTTTACGGGGAGTTCTTGGTGCTGGCCAAGGCAATCTGGTTGCTTCATTTGCTTGCATTCTCACTTGACCCATCACCAAGTCAGTTCGAGGCAAGTAGGGGAGCTGAGTTTCATCCACATTATATGGAAAGCGTTGCCAAAATTTCAGGTGGGCGGGTGCCTGCCGGTCAGATCGTGGGATTCCCAGTTAGCCCTGGGTTCAAGCTTGGAAATGGATCTGTTGTCAAGGCAAGGGTCTACCTAGTGGCTAGGACTTGAAGTAGTGATCGTCAGGCTTCTTGCATTTGCTTGGATAGGTTTTAGGATTTGCACATAGGGCAATTGGGTTTGGGTTTGTTGTTGTTGTTGTTGTTGTTGTTGTTGTCGCTGGACTGTCGAGGAAATTCCCCCTTCCATTAGACTACTGATGTTAGAATTATTAGGTCATTTGCACTTTAAGAATTAGGTTTAAACTCCACGGATCTTTCAGCCTTGGGCTGCTTGTCCGGTTTGCTTTATCAGATCTTAGCCATTCTGGAAGCGTGTATTTCCAGAGGACTAAAAATTTAGCTGTAAAAATTATGATGATATTTATTTTTCGATCAGCCCACTTAAGTTTCCACTTTCCATGAAAGTATACTTGTCTAAAACACTATTTTAAAGTTTGCAGGTATGGGGGGATGACAGGGTAAAAAGGCAGTTATATATATCCACCCATCTATCTATATATATAGCATCTAGAGCCAAGAGATGCATAGTTGTATACTTAGATCTTAGAGCTAGAAGGAAAGGCATGAAGATTAACATGACATGTGTTATCTGTGACATCTTGCCAAGCTCTTTACCTATTTGTAACTTTACATGGTAAATACTATAAGGTGGAAAATGCAATCACACAATGGTTGACATGCTAACAAGTAACAACCAAGTTAACCATAAAGGGAGAAGGTCAAAGACTCAAAAGTATGAATTTCCTCTTCCCCCTTAGTTTGTTCCCAAAAAAAAAAAAAGATGATAAAACCCTCAAAAAATGCAAATCATCATGTAGAAAAACCGGAGGTCTAGCCCATGTAAAAGGAAGTATACCATAAGCTACCTGCCAAAGGGAGGCATACTGATTGAGCAAGAGCAAAGTATTGCTTCCACCTTCAACTAAGTTTCCTTACACTAACAAACAAGGCAATGCAGGGCACATCAGTCCATACTCACGTTTTACTTCAAGAATAAGCAATATTTGTTGAATGTCCCACAAATGCAGGTATTACATGATTCCAAATACAATGAGGCAGACATTTGCCAATTTCAGTTTGGTTGGGAGAAGACAGGCAGACAGCTTGTAGTCCCACAAAAGGGTATAGTAATAATACCTTCTAAAAGATATTTATAGTTACAATGACACTGTTTTATATAAGATAAATGAAAAGTTACAAAAAAATTTGGCAATGCAATGCCTACCTTACTCTCCGTTCAAAGAATATACCTCTCAAGAATTGAAGTGACAAGCAAGCAAAAGTGGTGTCTTCCTAGTTGCAAACTAAAATCAGTCATAATATAATTCTCCCCGGAAAGCTTTCTTGGCCTGTCATCGCCATAACAAAGAAGGTTAGCATATCATAGTTGGTAGCAAATATAAAGGCTTTCTTACAATTATTACAAGTATGCTAAGAAAATTCAAAGCTTTGAATAGAAAAAATCTCTGCATCTAAATAACATGAAAAAGAAAAATCTTCCCATCCTTTTGCCAAAATAAAAAACATTAAAATGGATATATAAATCAAATCTATACTGAATACAGTTTGGCAAAGGGTCATCTTGATCATTAAGTTCTAATTTCTTTAAAATTCACTAAGGTGCCAGGCATGTCTAATAGTTTAGTCATCACACGGCACTAGGTTGAGCTCAACAAACATGGCAGTTTTCTAAATCCAGATGTTGCATCGTGGTGTGTTTAGACTAAATGCAGAGATGAAACTGGAAATCCTAGTGCAAAATAGAAACAGGAGATTGGAATACACAAGCATACATATGTCAAAAAAAGAATAACATGGGCCAAAGAAAGGACAAAGATCAAATCAAAATGCAGATCTTACCTGCTCAAGAGTCAAAAACATAACCACATTCCAAGATCCCAGCCGACTGAAATTTGGAAGAAACCCCTTATAAAAGGCAAGGAATCCCTGTGATGCATCAACTATCAAAAAGTTACTACTCATCATAATATTGCTTTTCTAGTAAAAAGTCAGTTTCTATCAAGACTAACTGCCAAAATTTTTATCTTTGAGAAAGGATTTAAGATAAACATTAATGAAGCACGAAAGAGAACTATTTTCAGAAGCTTGAAGTTAACTACACAGAGGGATAGTAATAGCAATGAAAGTAAAATTTTCAAGCCCAGAAGCATGCAAAAAATCTTTAATTCTGGCACAAATTTTGATCCTCCAGTAGTACCAAGAACATAGAGTGTAGTCAAAAGGACATAAATAGATTCTAGAGAAATCTAGAGGAGATGCAAGACAAACAACCAGAAAATCAACATACCTCATTCTTCAAAGTCTTAATAAAACAATCAAGAGTGTTTTTGTAGCCAGAGTCTCCCATCATTCTAGATTTCACCTGGAACATAACAAGCAGATCCATCCACCCAACATATGTTTTATAAAATCAGTTTATATGATGCAGAGCTCCACAATCTCGTACAAGCATAGCCTTATTGCCTCTGATGCTTGGAAGACAAATTAGACTAAAACTGAAGTATCAACATGGAAAAAGAGTCATAATTTAAACTGTATCAAGCATGACCGTGGCACATCATCTTCTTTCAAAATTCCAATCCAGAGCATTTTGCACTTTAGCACATAATGGCATAGTGGTTCTGCATATCCAGTGGTGCTTATCTCTAAATAAAGGTTTGACACAAGTTTTTCAGTCTAAAACTTGTTGCACCAATCAAAACAATTCCACAAACCAATATCACTGGATTTTCAAAAAAATGCTGGTTTAACAGAAGCTAAGTATTGAAGCAGAAACTAAAAGCACGATTATAATCAAATTTAACGACTACAGCACAAAGATAAGCAACAGATATTAATTCTAGGTCTGAACCATTCACAAAAGTGAAAGCTTCAAGCTATAGGACAAAAGTTATGACAGAGACAACAAAAAATCAAAAGTTACCAATCTTATAATTCTTCAGAAGCATAGCAGATAATGGAGTCAAGATCAAATACGTACCACATCAATGGGAGAACCAATACAGACTGCAAAGAAACCAGCTCCAAGACCCGCTAGAAGATGAGTTAGAACATTGTCTGAGAACCCTGGAATTTTCAAAACTGTCTGCATGAATATAAAGATTTTAGAAGTTAGAAATCATTAGAACAACCATACTAGCCAAGCATGATACCAAATTTATCAAAAAGAGTGACTTCAACATAGTTGACTTAAAATTGTAAATTCACCTGTTTCACTTGATCATAACTGGCTAGTTCAGCAGCATTTACAATGGCATTTCGTGCAATGTTGGGACCAAGCCCAGTCCACAGTGCCCCTAGTCCTTCCTGATTATTGAAAATTTTATATGATAAGTAAATTAATTTTATCAAGAAAAAATGGATAGTATTATTCTAAGAAAACTGACTTGTCTAACTATGGTGTAGTACGCATCCAAAGTCCCATAATAACGCCTAGCGACCCCAACTGGAAATTTTCCTTCAGCTTGCAACCGAACTTTGACAAGGTCGGTTGGATTAGCGACTGCAATAGCTATAGCACCTGTTTGATGTGAATGGCTTTTATATGAGTTTATTGTGAAAAGCGTCCTTTTAAGAAATCAAAAGGCAAACATTGATTAAAAGTGCACCACCTATAAACTGACAAAATGAGGTACAAAACAAAAAATGAAGATGTACACAGTTTAGTTCAGCAGAGTAGTTACCATTAACTCACCGGTCAATAACGCTGCAAGAATTTTTTGGTACAAAGGAATATCTCCAACATAATCACTGCCAACTAAAAATGTTTTGACCTGCCCATAACACATATATGTCAATCTATTACCAAAAAAGAAGCACAAAACATGCTAATTTGACCCATATCATAGCCTTACAGGTTCATATAACCCAATCCTTAAACCTCCATAAATGCATTGGCGATGTAAGCCAGCAATTATTCCTTTCCAGAGTGCCGACAAACCTTCTTCCTTAGCAATAGTAGCCATAGTACCCAACAAACCATTATATTTAGGTAAATTAACTTCATCACCAACTGCTTTCTTTTGGAGCTGGAGCCTGACTTTGGCAGTGTCCAAAGGGATGGTACAGAACTGCAAAACCATGAGCGTGATGTTTAAATAAAGGAAGAGTGTTAAGCATAAAAGGAAATAAAAGCAAGTCTCCGACCTGCTGAGAAAACAATGTGAAGCACATTGAACAAGAATAGTTCAATATGTTCTGGAAGCATTCCATGATGCTACTGTGCACAATCATATAGAAACAAGTATTCCACATCATTCCATATATAAGTTCTCATATCAAGCATTGCTTCCTGTGATCTTGATTAACCAATGATTGTCAAATAAAACAGGGTCGTACGAAAGCTGATTTGGCATATATCCACGGACAAGTCAGTAGAAGAATTCCCACCGAGAGTATCTTCAACCATATATAGAATATAATTGAATTAGTAGCATTTTAACATACATTTCTTACAAAAATGACCAAACATCTAAAATCTTGCCGAGCTAGTGCCACATGACCTTCTTCTAATCCTAACTGAGCTCGATGATTTATTTGGATCCAAAATTTTAACATTCATTCAAAATTCTTAACATTTTTTTTTGAAAGTTATTCAAAATTCTTAACATTGTATATGAACTGATAAAATATCAAAGACCCAGAAAACTAGGAGCTAATGCCAAGGACAAAATAAACTGAATCATCATCAGCAAATTAAACAACTATAAAAGCAAGCATAGAATTAAGCAATGAGCTTAAGATAGAAACATGAAAAAGTCCAGCTGAACACAAAAGCCAACCTTTCTCCATCAAACGAGCAATCAAGAAGAAAATAATCACAATAAGCAACCAAAAGAACAAAAAAGAGCACATGTAAATCTATATCCATAGATCGTGAATACCTCAGCAAAACAAGCAGCAAAAGCACTGCAAAGAAAAGTTTCAGCGAAAGAGAACTTGAGATCTGCCATCGGGAACTGAAAATGAGAAATGGGTAGCAGAGATTTGGGGGCGAATAAAAGGAAATGAATTGGTTGAGTGACAGTGAGACAATAAAAGGAACGGAAAAGGAAAGAAAGATACAGGATTTGTTTGATAAAAGGGCGAAACAGAATAATTAAAATGCGCCTTCATTGGCACCCATTTAAGGTTGTGCAACTGGGTTTTTCACTCCTTCTCATCTTCTTTCTTGTTTTCTCATTAATTTACTGCTAACATTAACATCTTCGTTTTGTTTCACATGTATATGGTTGTTGAGCTTGTCTCTGTCTTCAACATCTCATCATTGTTTTTTTGCCTTATTTCTATTTTTTTGTTTTTTTAACAGATGGGTTTGATTGTTCGTTAATCCGTTAATTTATTGTTTAATTTGGTTGCGTGCCTGAAAAGAAGACACTTGTGGTTATTTCATAGGCTATTATCTCCTAAAAGTCCACTTGAAGAAGTATTTTATATTTTTAACTTTTAAATTCTATAAAAAAATTTACACATAATATTTTTAAAAATTCTTAAATTATTCAAAAAAAAATATATTTACCATGCTCAATCAATTTTTTATATTTTTATTTTATATTAAATAAATTCTTATTATGATTAATTAATTACTTATCATTAATCAAAATATCAATACCTTTCACATAATATATTTATAAAATAAATTACTATAAAAATATCAAACAAAAATAACATAAAATTAAATCAATGTTACGTAGGATGGGACTTGAATTTAAGCTTAAAATAGTTTTAGGACTTTTTACTTATTATATAAAAAAAGTTTTATTAGTGCAATCATACTATTTAGTAGTGGAATCAAAATTTCACGTTAGAGGGAACGAAAATAAGAAATTTAATATTTAAGAAAATGAAACTATAAACTTTTTAAAAATTAAAAGCAAAATTTTAAAATTTTAAAAGAAAACATAGAAAAATTATATCCTTTTCAAGCTTTGTGAGGTGGGAGGCTCTAGTATCCCCCCTCCCTCGTCGCTAATACCATACCAATAATATAACTATAATTACAAAAAAGTAACAAGAAATTACACATGACATGAAATTAGCCTCCAACATGCCAAAACCTTTACTTCAATCCTTAGAGTTTAAAATATTTTAGGATTTGATTTTGGATGTTAGCCAAATATAATTCAAAATTAAGCATTATAAGTGACATTTGTGATGTGGGATCAATTTATTTTTCTCTTTATACAAAGTCAAAGCTTGGATAAACTTTTATATACACAAAAAAATAGCTAAATTTGGTTGCTGAATATCTATTTTGTAGCTTTGTGAAATTAATTACTTAAAAAGTAAGCAGCCAAATTTTAACCTTGACATTTTGATCTATCAATATCATGGTAGATTTTTATGCTTTCCGGTAAATCTAAAAGTTATTAACACATTTCACACTTGGGCTTAAAAGCCCAAAAATGAGTTTAAAGCCCAAGAATAACCCGTATAGGGTCCATGAGTCCGGTTGTTTTAGTGTATAGCAGTCTGACCCACATGACCCGACCCATGTGCCCAAGTGTTAGAAACAATAGCATTACAGCATTAGCAATTAATTACGCGTACGCACGCTGACGACCTAGGATTTATTCAAGAAAAGAAGAAGCCCTGGAATTGACAATGGCGTCATCCTCATCTGCATGGCCCGAAGCCGAAGTTGTACATGTGTTTTGACGCACTGGGTGATGAAGGCGAGGCGTACTTCACCTTCTCGGTGGAAACGACGGCCTTATTATCTTCGAAAATGAAGGAGGCTCCCTCTGTGGAGAAGCTAGCCTCAGTAGAGGGCGACAAAATGTGTGCCCACATAGGCTGCGGTGCGTTGGGATCGAAAATCCTTCTTTTGGGTGGAATGAAGCATACCCAAGGCGGAGATGCATCGTTCCGAAGATACAGCTTTGATGATCTGAACGATGGGTTCTCGCGCTTGATACACAAGACGCCTCCTCACGCCCTCCTTTGTTCCATATACTCGGAAGTTATCTAGAAAAGCTGAACCTTTCGCAGCGGAAATCGACGGCGAGCTATATGTTTTTGGATACTTAGAGGGCGATAAATGAATGCACAAAAACCTCAGAAGTTTTCGATCCAAAGCTGAATAAATGGACAGCACTGTCTGATCCATTATTTATTTCTGGTAGTCTTGCACCCAAGCCTGGAATTACTCAGTTCTTCTACCTCACACTCCTTTCTTAAAAGGAAATCTTTTTGTAAAGTCCAGCTTTTGATGTTTTACGTTACAACATTGATGACAACTTTTGGTACAGGGATATAACGTTTGGTGACTCAGCTCTTTGCTTTGCGGATAATTAAGTCCGGTGTAAGCTTTAGTTTTGGCGATGAAGATGTGTGTATTTTCTTTGAAAAATGTTTTTTTATCGGCCTATCTGGTTAAAAAGATATGGGAGTTTTTAAAATGGTGATCAAAGTGGAAAAGCTTGGATTGATTGCATCTGAGGATTATGCATGCTGTTGTTTTGCAAAGCTGGATGGTCAGAGGATGTGTCTTGTTAATATTATTGAGGATCCGGACTTAGAGATAAGGCAGATGTCATCGTGGCAACATGTGAATTTGAGTGGTTCAAGGACATTGCAGCGTCTCAGGCGAACCAGTTGTGGATGATACCAATGCCTGTGATTTACCTTTGCACGAAAGGAGTTTTTTGAAATATGATTATTTGGAGACGGATTTTGTGGATTTTCATATCCTGAACCAATATTGTCATCCCCGTGATCGATCTTCCTTTATTTGGAAAGCAATTGGGTGCTTCGTGCTGTAGCTCCTTCCTTAATTAAAGAACTTAACTAGGTTTTCTCTCGTGGGGAAGTGCCATCGAGCCACCGTCTTAGTAAACAAAATGTTAATTAAAGAACTTAACTAGGTTTTCTCTCCTGCATATAGATATTCGGCAAGGACTTGAGCTTTGTGCGTCTTTTGTGTTGTAAAATTTCTTATGCAAGTAATAACTATATGACCTCAACTCAGTTTTCCATCCGATCCATACATTCATTGAAAGATTTTCTCCTATCTGGTTTCCACTGATGTGCATAAATAGATTCTGATGGAGTTTATTTTTTGGTGCTGTTTTGAAACAGGTGATGTATAACATGTTAGCTCATGGGACAGGCTACGAAGGAATTAGGGGAATGATGACACTGAATTGTTATGGTTTTTGTAAATCTTCAGATTTTGGGTATGTTAGAATTGACGACTATATATGCTAGATAGTACTTTGCATCCTATCAATAGCAATTCCTCTGCTACGTTGAACGCCCTGAGGGGAACTTTGTTGATGGCTGGTTTAACTTGAAATATTGTGTTTTATAAGCATTTATGTGGTGACATTCATTGGCAGTATTTCTGATATCCTGCAGCTTTTTGAATATGGGTTTCCCTCCTAACGCTAATTATTTATTCCTGGGGGGCTGGGTTGATCTTGGAAACAAGAGTTTACAAATAATATGCCTTTTGTTCGTATCTTCACGATATAAAATATCATACGAATATAATATAAATAATTATTTTTATTAATATTTAAAATTTATATATGAATATATTTAATAATTATGTAGTACGATAATATGATTAATACGTTTTATTAAACGTGTTAATTTTTTTATACGATACGATATGATTAATAAGCACGATTAAACGATTAACATGATTTTTTTAAACACGATTAATACAATTAACTTAAAATATTTACAATTAAATATAATTTTATTATTCAAATTTAAAATAAAAATTATAAAAATAATAACATTAAATATAATAAAATTTAACATAAATAACATATATAAAATTTATTTTCATACTAATAAAATCTATTATTAATATTAAACGTGTCATTTATACACAATTAAACATAATAATATAATTAACACAATTAATTAAACATGTTAATCATATCAACACGATTAAAATATGAAATGCAATAAGACTAAATTCATAGTTATTTAATTTCGTAAATTTTCATGTCATATCCAAAATTATCAAGTCTAACCAAACAATCTAAATTTGTACTCAACTGCATTTTATATTTAAATAAATTAATGCAAACAATCACCTTCAAGTTGGTGAAGGTCTAGCTAATACTTACCCCGGATGAATCCACTTGGAACGTATCTGGATTCAACCTCAATAGGTTGGATCCAGCTTTGGACATGGCTGGATACTGAACATATATGGGCGGGATTTAACGTTCAATGTTGTTCCACCAGAGGATGTTCCTCTTGCAAGTTTGTAGAAATCTTGGGTGGGCTTTCGTGGGCCTGAATGGGGCACTTGACCCAACTTCCAAATTCAGATGTTGCATGACGATGTCAATATCCTTCCCGCTTTGCTAAACTCATTGGCGGGAACCAAACGCCTCCCAATCCCGCCAATTGAACACCAACGATTCAAAGTAACTTTCCTCTTTATATAAACCCCTCAATTCCCTCATTTGTTTCCTTTCTCTCTCAAAGCCCTAATCCTTAACCTCGCATCTTTCTCCCAAGAATAGCAAAAGAAACCCAAAAATGCTTGAGCTGAGGCTTGTTCAAGGTTCGCTTCTAAAGAAAGTCTTGGAAGCGATTAAGGACTTGGTCACCGATGCGAACTTCGACTGTTCGGCGACGGGGTTCTCGTTGCAGGCCATGGATTCGAGCCACGTGGCCCTGGTGGCTCTGTTGCTCAGATCGGAAGGGTTCGAGCACTATCGCTGCGATAGGAACATTTCCATGGGAATGAATCTCAATAACATGTCCAAGATGCTGAAATGCGCCGGTAATGATGACATCATCACTATCAAGGCTGACGACGGCAGTGATACAGTTACTTTCATGTTCGAGAGCCCCAGTAAGTTTTCAGTTGCTGTAATATTTTGGTAATTTTGTTTCCAGTAGGGTTTTGGGGTAGTTAGGGTTTTGGGAAATTGAGATTTATTGGAAATTTGTTTTGGGATTGTATCAATTGAATGTTTATTTTGGAAAATTGTCATTGGTTTGGTCGCTGGGAAATTTAGGAAAGCTAAAGAAAACTGTAAAAAACTATGAAATGATTGTTTATCTTATAAAACTGTGGTGATTTGTTTGGTGGCGGGGAGATGAACAAAAGAAACCAAGCCTTGGAAATGTAAAAGATTTTGATGTTTTATAAATGGTTTGTCGTAACACTTAGTCAAGATGAAGGTTTTTTGTGTTCATTCAATTGAAATGGGATTAGACTCTCTCCAGTGTTTTTGGGCTAGACTTGCTAATTTTGTTGCTAATATAAGGTTGAACTGACATTTGTTTTTGTGTGTTTGTTTACGGCTGTGCTAATGGATTAAAGCACAAGACAAGATATCAGATTTTGAGATGAAGCTGATGGATATTGATAGTGAGCACCTTGGAATTCCAGAGGCAGAGTACCATGCTATAGTTAGGATGCCTTCAGCTGAGTTTGCAAGGATTTGTAAAGATCTTGCTAGCATTGGTGATACTGGTACTGCTGAAATGTTTTGCTTTATAAGATTTTATAGATTATAGATTGTTAGGCTTTTCTTTCATCTTTTTAGTTGAGCTTATTTGCATGTACTTGTGCAAATGTTAACTCTAGTTTGATGTGGTTGCAGTTGTTATCTCTGTTACGAAGGAAGGTGTGAAGTTTTCCACGAGAGGTGATATTGGAACTGCAAATATTGTTCTCAGGCAAAATACCACTGTAGATAAAGTATGTTCTTTGGGCCTGCCATATTTTTTTTTTTTGCAAGTGCTGTAATTTGTTTAAACATGGTTATTTATAGAATGTTATACCCTGTTTCCACGTTATATAAGGTGACTAATTTGATGGTTCTATTGCTTTCTGGATAAACACTTGCAGCCAGAAGAAGCAACAATTATAGAGATGAACGAACCAGTGTCATTGACATTTGCATTGAGGTACATGAACTCATTTACAAAGGCCACTCCGTTGTCAAATACAGTGACAATCAGCTTGTCTTCAGAACTGCCTGTTGTGGTCGAGTACAAGATAGCTGAGATGGGTTATATCAGGTTCTACTTGGCACCCAAGATTGAAGAGGATGAGGATGAGACTAAGCCACAAGTGTAACTTGATTTTGGCATGGGATCCTGTTTCCTTGTTCAGTAGAATGTGTTTGATGTTGTCATCAATGTTGCCTTGAGGGTTCTACTTGAAGCTCACCATGTAGCCAAACGTTAAGTAGTTCAGGTCAGATGGATGATAAATTTCTTTCATGTGCTTGGATATTTTTGATGTTATGTTATAAATGATGATGCATCTCTTCTCTTATTTGTGTTCATTCCTACTGCAACTTAATGGATTCTCATTAAAAATGTTGAAGATTTGAAAGCCACAAGAAGTTGAGAATGCTTTGAACAGCCTAATTGCAGAAAGGGTAATTTTTTTTTTTGGAAGGCAAATTTATTGATGAAGTCTCTTAAAGAGATAAACAAGCTAAACAGCTTTCGAAAGAAGCAAAAGAATCCTCACATACGAGTGTACTTGTATGGGATCAGTTCAATTTGGGCAAAAGCAGCATTACTACCATTTTGCAGGAACATTGATTACGATAAAATTAAATCTAGTTAAAATTGTCTGTTAACTGCCCATAAAACAAGATAAGACTTCTGCTCAAGTTGATGAAACAAAACTACATTCTTCCTTTATTTGAGGTTCTACTTGCTATACCGCATAATCTCCTCTTCTTAGGCTCTGCAAAAGAGGGAGTTGTGGCACCACCTGAATTGACTTGTTTCAAATGCCCTTTCCCGCACTAAGACATAATAATGCTGGAATTGTGCCTATATTCCCTACTTATAGCCTTACACACTGCGTTTCTTGGCTTCATTGTGGAGAATAACCCCCAACTACTGTGGGAGAGCATCGGAGCATCCCCGTTACTGAGGGGATTTCGGAATATCAGAATAGAGATAATCGCAGCTACAGGCTTCTTTAGCATTCCCCAAGACCTGTAAGAACAAGCATAGGCATTATCCTTGTTATGAAAATAGCTTAAGAAATAACAAAGATAAATTTTAAAAAAATTAAATAAATAAAAAAATACAAAAATTTATGTGATTTAATCTTTTAGTTATATTCACAGAGTGAAGTCGTTTTATTACTATTAAGAATTCAGAATCTTTATGGTTTTTTAAATCAATTCAAGATCCTTTGTACATCTTCTCTCAATGTTTCTCAAGAATCTTACCCACGCCACTCTAGCTCCATACAAAACAAAACAGAGATTTCCATCATTAAATTGAAAGATCAATGCTGGTATGGCAATTACATCATTTTTTTTGGAAGTCAATAATTACAATATTATATAATACCAGATCAAAGATAAGCCCAATGGCTGGTCAAAAAGAGCCATTGTCAGCAGGTGCGATACATGCCGAGTTGCTGTCCAGAACTAAAAATCTTTAACACCTCAGGGGGTTAGCACAACCGCCTTTTCCAGTTATTTGCTGGATATTGGACAGCCAAGAAGGACCTGTACAAATTCCACCATATACACAAAAAGAAAGAGCACCGCCAGGATCACTGACAAAAGTGACCAAAACTTACAGACTCTATATACAGAATTATCAATCAAAAAGCATGTAACTGTTGTACTGTACTAGCAATCTCTCCTTCGCAATTCTGTATTGCTGGCTCACCAATGACCCAAAGCAGATTCTGGGACCTCAAAACCCCTTCCTTGGAGAGGAAGTCCGCTGCCTCATTCGCAGTTCTCAAGACTTGTTTTATTTCCCAGCGTGAAATTCTATCAAGCAGTTTATACATAATATAATATTCCCCGCTGTCATTAAAAAGTTGCAACTATATATTCACCCAAGAATTTAACTATATATTGTATCTCTTTATGTATAACTTAATAGAAAATTAAAATAAATTAAAAAAAATTCAAACCAGCATCAAGGCTCTAACATGTGTGCTTCTATATTACTAATTACTAATTCGCATACCCTTCCACCTAAATGTTTTAATAATAAATTATAAACATTTTAATAATAAATTATTAATATTTTAATAATATTATTATTAAATTATAATTTTATAATAACATATTGTTTTAAGCTAATGAGTTTCAAAAACATCAAAAATTTTATGAAATAATAAATAATACAATTAAATATATTTTTGACATTTTATCACTTATTCTTTTATTATTCTAAAGTTATTTTTTTTCAATTAAATATTAAAATAATGTCAAACTTACAATTCCTTTCTATTAAACAAACTACATTATAATTATTCTATTATATTTCTAAATTTTTCTATTCTTACATAATAGTTATGCCATTTCTCATTTATTTCATTATGAGCTCAATAAGAACCATGTGCAAGCCCAATGAATTTGAATTGTCTTAACTTGAATATAATTTATAATTTGATTTAATTTTAAGATAAAATATGTTTTTTTATTGGTTTTAATAATATAATGATAACAATAGTAAATTTTTTTAATGAAAAATGGTTTATTTTAGCTTAAATGTAATAACTAATAAATAAATCTTAATTCTATGTATTTTGACTTAAATCCCATTTCCTCCCTCATCTTGGCGGAAACGCTTAAAAGCAATCGAAAAAAACCCTAGTATTTACTCAGGAAAAGAAGCAGCCCTCGAACCATCATTAATGGCTTCATCCTCATTTATAAGGGCGGATTCATGGGAGTTTAGTATTACCTAACTCAATGTTATTTTGCTGAAGACATGATTCTCTAAATAGTATTACTATGACTATTTACTAGTTTGAGTTGTACCTTATGCAAACATTGAACCGATGCCTAGATCCAAGATCCAGCTTCTCTCCAAAGAAAAGTTGTTGAATTTCGTAATGGTTAATTTCACTTTCTAACTTACTACTAAAGTCTAACAGATAATCATGTTGAGAGATAACATATGTAAAAAAGCAAGGGACGATATTGTAAATTTCATAAATATCGAATTTCTTTCTTAATCACAATACAAATATAATAACACAGAGAATTGAAAAATCAATATTTATATACTTTGCTATAATTTTTACTTATTGCATCAGTATTACTATGAACAACAAGGTTATGTTTTTGTGTGTTGTTGCTCTTTGTTCTCCTCTTTCGAGACATTGAATTGTTAGAATTGGCTTACAGAAAAGAAAGTTAACCAATTAGTCTATGTATTACATAATTACAAAGAAATTCTTACACAAATATAATGAAATATAGTCTTACAAATTCTATCCTCCTTGAACATCGTAACTTGTTATGGCCGTCTTGAAGACAGCGACCATGTCATCTTCCTCCCAACCCTTGAAAGTCTGGTGCTACTCTTTCCTTCAAGTGCTTTCTTTCTTGCCGTGGCAGACATGCCAAGCATCCTCTTCACCAAAGAAGGCAAAACAGACCCATTTATACTTTTGGGCCAAAACATCATTCCTTTTACTAAGTTTAACAGGTTTTTGTACTCGTACAAATAAATAATTGCGCTCATAACACGTTGACAAGGTACTCCACTTATGTCCCACCTTCGGCATGTGCATGAATGTTATTGCAACATTACAAAGTAACTCTCCCTTACTAAATTGTCCCTCCCCTAATTCCATTCAACCTCTCACTTAGTAGTAAAACTCCTTGAATTTTCAAATTGAGATTTCAATAATCTTAGGGCTATAATTAGTCTTCCATTTACTCACATATTCTCTGTTTTGCACCAAGCTCTTCATCACATATATTCTAATATCCTCTCTAGTATGCTAATGATAGGCTTGGACATAACTTCTAATATCACTTCATTAAATGTTTCACACATGTTGTTTCAATTACATCATACTTGATAATTTCAGAGTAAAAGCTTAGTACCAATCCTATCTTGGCAATTTTCCCAAGTGATTAACTATTGCTTCTACTTCGTTATTAGGTGGGTTTTCCATGTATTCTAATTTCTTGTTGAACAAAGGTTGGTTTGGAGGCCTACTACACACATTTTTGGGGATATAACTGGCACACGTACTTTTGTAAGTATGACCCATTAAACCTAAACAAGCCTTTTGCTTATCAATTATATACTGTTCATACAAATCAAGCATACACATTATCATTTATGTATCAACATGCAATCTGGTGCGTCATCACAGTGTGATGGAATTCTACATCACCATGTGCGGAAATGTTAATGAATAACATACCAAGCGCCATCACAATATGATGGAATGCTACCTCACAACATATAAAAGCGCTAATAAACTCTTAATTCAAAAAATAGTTTTCATAACCCATGCAAAATTTTCATTACAAACATTTAACTATCAAATTTTTTAAAAAACAAGTAAATCATAGTGCCAGTCGTGACAACATACTTATAAGAAAACGTTCAACAACATATAATCATAAAATCAATAAAACATGACTTGACCTTCTGGGCATCAAGTGAATTGCTAGAATACCTACCAAGAAAAAATGAGAGCTTGTCTTCACGACAAGGGTAATAAGTTACTCATTGATCTGTAAAAAAAAAAAAAAAAAAACTAACATGTGAGTTACAAAAACTATATGAATAGATATAGGAAGGGAACAAATTAAGAGAGAGTTTTTACATAAATCATAAGTTGCATAATCATGACATTTATAAATCTCATAAGTTTCCTTCAAACTTTTATAAAAGAGTGTTGTTCAAAGCTATTTCATAAAAGTTTAATTGAGACCAAAGTTGTATAAATATTTAGGATGAAATGGAAGTTGAGATCATTTGAAAACCTTGTGAAAAGGGAGTGAAGACACTGTTCTGCAACTGAAATTTCGATACTTTTACAACAATAATAAGATATCACCGTCATCTTCAAATATAAAAAGATTACAATAAAATTAGTTCTAGTAAAAATTTTCCGCCAACTCTCCATAAAGCAAGAGAAGACATTTGCTCAGCACCTACAAGCTGATGAAAAACAAAAATACATTCTTCCTTTATTTGAGGTTCTACTTGCTATACTGCATAGTCTCCTCTTCTTGGCCTTCTGCAAAAGAGGGACAACTTGTGGCACCACCTGAATTGACTTGTTTCAACTGCCCCCTCCCGCACCATAGACATAATATTGCTGGAATTGTGCCTGTATTCCATACTTATAGCCTTACACACTGCGTTTCTTGGCTTCATTGTAGAGAATAACCCCAACTACTGTAAGAGAGTATCCGAACATCCCAGTTACTGATACAGGATTTCTAAATATCAGAATAGAGATAACCACAGCTAGAGCTCCTTTTGCATTCCCCAAGACCTGTAAGAACAAGCATACTTAATCTTTGAAGCATAGACATTATCCTCAAGGCAATAGCCAAATAGGCGCCTTATTTCTTTTAAGGAGAACAGAAATGTCTTGAGGATTGCTAGCTTCAATTATTTAAGTGCAACTTAAGAGATTTCCATCATTAAAATGAAAGATCAATGGCAAGTGAGTAAACCCCACAGATTTGAATGCTGGATATATATTTCAGGTCAACACAATTCCATATATAGTGCCTGAAACTTCTTATATAGGGAACTCGTGCCTGGGAAAGCCAGGTGAATACACGCAGAAGAATCTTCATGCTGACCATCTAACTCACTTAAACAATATTAAGGGGCTTCAATTCTGTCTACTTGGAATGAAATGCTACAATGTAGAAGGGTGGGGTATTTTATATGTAGGAAAAAGACTTTTCACCATTAACCAACTTTATGGATGCTATTGAAACTCAAGCCTCCCCATACCTATAGCAGGTAAAGTAATGTACCTACAAGATTCTATCTTGTTATTACGATATGCCAACAGCTAAAAGCACTTTATAAAAATATTTTCATTGGCAATCATCTTTCCCTTTCCATTGGCTTTGCAAATATATATGATAAAAAGAGATTGCCTAAAGTTTTAGCACAGGCAGGAATACCTGAAGAGTCAAGGGACTGGTGTGCTTAGTAACCAAGAAATTAGTCAAGTTCACAAAATATGCTAGCGCGGAATTGAAGATCAGATACAGTAAGAACTTCCAATCATCTCTTGCAAGTGCAATTGTAATCCCAACCACACCTTCTTCCATGAAAAGAGCTGCAGGAAGAAGGAATATGACAGCTACAGGAGCCATGTACATCAGGAGGTTCATAGAGTTTAGCTTTTCCCTAATAAAAACAATGAAACCTCGTTAGCCATGGATCGAATTTGAAGATGATAGGAAATCTAGTAAAATTCAAGATGGTACTTGTTAATTCAGAATCACTCCAAATTTCATGTTGATATAGAACTGGAAGAAAAATGTCCCTTACCCTTCAGAAGAAAGCAGAATCCCTTGAAGCACAGACTTCAAAGCTCGTGCTGCTGTAGCACCAATGCACATTATAAATCCGAACAGATGAAACAATGGTTCTCCCTTCAGCCATGTTATAGGAAGAAAACAACATCAGTGATGATACCATTCCTTTTTCCTTGACAAAAAGAAGAGAAAAAAACAACCACCTGAATTGATAAATACGAGGAATTTTTTCAATTTTCTTCACCAAAGACAAAACAACCATACACAAACAAATCCAAGTATTAAACTCTGAAGTCTTACCCCACTGGCAATGATGACACCAGTGACAACAGGAACCAGAGTGGCATATGTTACCCAACTTTCCCTCTTCCTGGTCATCACGTACGCAAAAACGGCCGTGAAAAACGGAGTGGTGGCCCCCACAGCCTGATTAAACGACACGGGAAGAAACCTAAGCGATATATTCCCACCAACGACAGATAAACAAAAGATGACCCCCAATGCAGATATCTTCATGAGCTGCAATCGCGATCTTATCCCTTGCAAAGGAGCGACTTTTAGCCATGCAATGGCCATGTAACTGAACATGGAACATGCCAACATGTGGCATAACGTAAGGGAAATCGGGTACCTGAACCCATAGTTGCTTAGCAAGAACTTGTTCAGTAACAAGACTCCTATGTTCGAGGAGTACCACGATGTTATCAGCCCGACAGTGAATAAACGGCTCATCGGGTTTGACGAGTTCTTTTATAATGCAGATCTAGAGAGATAAAAAGAGAAGAGTTACATGAATGAAAGAACCCAAAAAAGAAAAACAATTATTTTGATTGTTATTATTACAGAGTATGGAGAATTTAGGATTTTGAATTGGATGGTAAAGGAAGAATGAGAAGAAGGTTAAGGTTTTTGTCTCCAGGAAATTAAGGTAAAAGAGACAAGAGAGGGTAATGAGTTTTTGAAGTTTTTGAGGAGGTAAAGGCGGAGAAGAGTTCTTCTTGTTCAATTTTTTGTTACATTATCTTTTTTTTTTTTTTGCAAATTTAAATATATGCTTTTAGCAATTATCTATTTAATGGAAAAAAGATGAATGAAAACCTTTCATTTGAAAATTGCAAAAATTGACTAATGATCTTCGGAGGGAATGTTTGGTGCATGATTGACAGATAAGCAGTTATATCATAGTTTACATGAAATTTTTGAGTGATATTACTTACCATATAACTTTTCTCAGGAAAGAGATTGTTAGTTTGATGCAGGGAATTTAAGCTTTGATCAATTTCCAGAACAGACAAGCACACAGGATACATACATATAATGCTAATTAATTATAGTAATGCATCTGGGCCCGGCATTTCTCTTTTAACAGGAGAAGACGTTGTGTCTTTTAATTGCACTTAAAAAAGTTTTTAGCGCCCACCCCCCCCCCCCCCCCCCCCCCCCCTCCCCTCTCCCAATCTCCTTCATGCATGAGCATGATGTGTTTTTTTGCCTCATCATCACTATATATTCTTCATAGTTTCTGTAGGTCAGGGTGGGAAATTGGCAAGCTAACAAAATTATTAATATTCCAGTGCTATAACTACTAAATGGACTCAACAAGATTCGACATTATCTATATATAATTCCACGTTTACTTGCCTTCAAAAAACATATATTCCACGTTTAGTTAATTGATTTTGCACTTTCCAAAAAAAAAAATTGACAATCAACAAATTGTTTAAATACATTGGCTAAACTATTTCAAAGGCTCAAACGTAAAAGAAAAGAAGAAGATGCCAGTATAAACCCTATAAGGACAATCAACATGACGGTCTCCAGTCTTCGCCAGCATAAACTGCTTGATCTCCGAGCTCTTCTTCGATTCGAAGCAACTGCAAATAGATTTTTTTTCCCCATTAATTTCATTTATGGAGTTGCACAAAAAACATAGAATAGAAGAAGTAGCAGTTTACAAATGGAAAAACAAACCTGGTTGTACTTGGCCACCCGCTCTCCTCTGCAAGGAGCACCTGCTTTGATCTGACCTGCACCAAGGGCAACTGCTAAATCTGCTATGAAAGAATCATCAGTTTCCCCACATCTATGAGATACCACCACTCCCCAGTGGGCTTCCTTTGCTAGCTTTACCACTTCAATAGCTTCTGTCACTGTTCCAATCTGATTTATCTGATCCGGGGAACATAGAATTATTAGATCTTGCATCCAATAACGAATTAAAAACAAAAAGTTTCAACACATACTTTTGGAGTTCTTTATTCCAGCTTCAGATCATATTGATAGTTTTTTGTTACATTTACATAGATAACATAGGGGAAATAAGGTTAACAAGAGGGTAATTTAGCTAATTTGACATCATTATCAGCACAGATAAGTACTTGTGTTTCATCCAATATTCTGCAGGTACCTTGAGAAGAAGACAGTTGCAAGCAGAATCATGCATTGCTCTCTCCATGCGCTTTGGATTTGACATTAACAAGTCATCTCCTACCACCTGCAAAACAATCTCATCTTAAGTTACAGCTGGTCAATATAGAGCATAAACAAGAGATCCGAACAAATTGCTAAAGTACCCAATACATCCATCAATGTACATTCTCATGCAAGTCGGGATCCCATTTATGTTTAGGTGCACCAAAAGGCAACAATTAAATGATTATGTCAAACAAGATTTGATGATAAAAACCCAACCGAATTTGAAGTCAAATAATTTAATCATTTAGAAGGCAACTCAAAAGATAAAAGTATTATTCTAGTTGGTTATCTTCCATCTACCTCCAAAAGGCAGGAGCATTAACTCTACATCCAAGCCTTTTTTTTATGCATGATAAGTAGGATGGAAATGGCATTCAACTGAACTAAACATCAACATTATGTTAACAAAAAACAAACCTGACATAGTCCAAGACTGCAAAAACGCTTGCTGTGTTCCCAATCTTCCTTGTCAAAAGGATCTTCAATAGATGCAATTGGGTACTCTAAGACACCAGAAAAGAAGGATAAGGTATGGAACGGCATTAAACTATTGTTGAAAGAACAAAGAAGAAAAATTAAACAGAAGCTGTACAGAAAAACCAACATACCAGAGCAAAGTTCTTTGTACATCTGAATCATATCCTCCCCTGACTTGAAATTTTGCCCGGATTTATTTGGAGATTTGAATTCTAAATCATACTTTGTACCTATGTGAAGTAGAAAGAAAAGAAACTCTCAGTTGTTATAAGCAAGCCATGTCCAAAATGAGATATGAAAGTGGAAGAAACATGCAATCTGACTAGGGTAAAATATGCTTTCCTTCTGCCCTTTAACTACATGAGACAGCACACCTAAATCATACATTCAGTTTAATATCTTATATCCTCCTATAGAATGTAATGCAACAGTTGAATGATGATGCCAACATCTCTTAATGAACAGAGTGTAGAAGTTTCTCCTGAAACAATGTCCCCTATTTCATGTGCTACCAAATGATAATTGACTAATTTATAGGAAAATATTCATCACCTATGCAAAAATCAGTAGCAGCAACATCCATTCCTATCTTTATTCTGTCATTATACCCCGTTCTGCCGATAGCTTCTTTGACAATATCCAATCCTTCTCTAACACTGCCAACAAAAATAGGAGAAAATCAAACCAAAATTCCACCCAGATCCCTAAGAAAATGTAAGGTAAACTTCATTTCCCCGTATGGTGAAAAACAATGACAGTCAGACTTAATAGTGATACTTGCCTGGAGATGTTAGGAGTGAAACCACCATCTTCACCAACATTACATCCATTTGTACCATATTTTTCTGCAATAACAGCCTGTTTTTCTTATTAACAACAATTTCAATAAATGAATGAGTATATGCATGACATCTTCTATTCAAAACTCCTAGCAATAAAGTATACCACAAAAACATTCTACAGATAATTAGGCTGAATGGTATTTCCATTGTTTATGTCTACCTGCAAATGATCAATTAAAATCATTTCAAGCAACTTAATACAACTAAAACTTAGTTTTTATTTCTTAAAAAAGCACAGGTGTCTGCTTATTTTTGTGTATATAATGAGATCAATTCTCAATCAGGAACTTCAGAAAATTTTAGCGATAAACCAAGCAGCAAGCCAGAAACCTTAACATAGGCGACGTCACAGTCAAAAGCCTAGCTGTTAATAACAACATTATAGGCAGGTCCATATTACTTACCCAAATATATCCATCTTTCTTCTAAGAAACTTACTAAATCTCCTAAAGTTGTATGCGGTACCTCAACAACATAGCAGCATTGCATACCTCAAAAAAGATGAGGCATTCCTTTAATATAACAATTTCAAAGAAACTGGCAGATGGGAATGTTCAAGAAAGAATCATGCAGGTGTTTATTGGAAAATATTTCAAAGAATCAAATCATAAGTAAACAGCATATCAACTCATTACAATACAAGGACAGCCATAAGATCAAATGGTGATCAGCACAAACATAGCTGGCCAGACCTAGAAATGAAGACTAAATCACATAGAATTTTTCATGAAAGTTAATTTTTCATAAGCAATTTACCAAAATAAATTCCCAAACTGTTGTAAGACTCATGACTTCTCATATGGCAAACTTTACTTCCTTTCTAGCAAATGAACCAAACTTTACTTCCTTCCTAGCAGATGAGCCATTTAAGAGGTGTGTAACAAGCAAGTAACTTAAAAGTAAATCCCAAAGACTAAACAATTTGGTTTAACAAAATCACCTTCAAGTGATGATAGGTCTCAGAGCCCATTTGTAAGGCTTCGTCAAATCTGCTGGCTCCTGTTGGGAGAATCGTGATATCCTGATCGCAGCATAAGAAAAATCACGTTATACAGATATAGGGAAGTTTTAGGATAGAAGAATCTAAACCATCATGCAGACAGGTGTGTGACATGTATCAGAAGCAGAGGATGGAGATAAAATCCGGAATCAAAATCATAAAAAATGCTTAGATTCTGAGAGCTCCAAGATGCTTTTGACGAAATTAAACCTAAAGAAGATGATTCTTTACCTGAATGGGCATACTATTCCCAGAATGTTTTCCACCCCTGATAACTGTGAAGGCAGGGACAGGAAGGATTGAGTTGGTTTTACCAGAAAGATCGGCTATGTGTTTGTAAAGTGGAACCTGATTTTAATTTTGGTTAAAAAATTTCTAGCATATAAATGGGAAACTTAAAAAGGAGATTGACAAGAAATCATACCTCCTTTTCAGCAGCCCCAGCTTTGCATGCAGCGATTGACACAGCTAATATAGCATTTGCTCCAAGCTCACTCTGGGATAAATATATTTAGACAAAGGACCATAATGCAAAAAGTTCTGTGAACTATAGTTATAATGTGAACCATCCAACATAAAATTCAACAATCAAGAGATCTAAAAAGTGGTAAGGAAGAGATTAGCATAATAATTTCTTCCTATTCTCTTTATTTTCCCCTCATTTAACAATCCATATTAAGGAAGTTATCCTTCTTCTCTCCACTCCACCTTGTCCAGATGCTGGGCGAGAGGCATCTAAAACAATCTCTAGGTCCTACTATTAAAATGCATTGTTTTTAATAAATATGTAAAGTGAACAACTAACTGCACCTGAATTTTGAGAAAAGAAAAGAAAAATGTACCTTCTTTTCTGTCTTGTCCAAGTCTATCATGGCCTGATCAATTTGAAGCTGAACTGTTGGATCCATACCAACCAATGCCTCAGATATTTTCTCATTGATGTTCTTAACAGCTTTTGTCACAGCATTTCCAAGATATGTTCCCTTGTCCCCATCTCTCAGTTCAACAGCCTCATACCTGCAATAAAATTGTCAAAATTAAATGTTATCATGGTACTCCAGTTCTAGAGCAAAATAAATTTCCGATAATGAGAAATAAGAGTTTAAACATAATAAAAACCTCCCAAATGGGAAATAATAACTAGTAAAATGATCCAATTTAAAACTATGCACTGCCATATGAATCAAAATTAAATTGCTCAGTTCAGGTAATTTCTAAATTCCAATACAAACTGAATAATCTTTCCATTGTTTCCCATTGTTTATTATGTGCAAAACTGAATAATGTCGATTCAAATTTCAACATAAAGTAAAATTTCGATTCATGTATAATAAATGCAAACCTAAAATGTAAAATTCAAAAGTTTCTGATTTCCATTTCATTACCAACGATTTTTTCTCATCAATCAAACAAAGCACAAAAATCAGAAAATGAAAAGAAAAAGAGCAAAGAAGGTTACATTCCAGTGGAGTCGCCACTAGGCACGGAAGCACGGAACATTCCTTTGTTAGTGAACAAATCAACTTCAACAGTAGGAATTCCTCTGCTGTCGAGAATCTGCCGAGCTTTTACCTTCGTTATCACTGAAGGAACCGCTTTTTTCATATGACTAGACTGCAATTTCATTTATAAGAAAAAATAAGTCATCATCAAAACGAAAAGCGAAACAAAATTAAGTTTGATACACAGAGAGAGAGAGAGAGAGTTTTACGATAAACAGGACGGGATCGGGAGTTTTAGCTCGGACAGCGGCATTGACGGCGTCTTCGATTTTGCGAGAGAGCATGTGCTTGTCGAGGTACTCTTGCACCGACATGTTTTTACTCTACTTTCGGCGGCGAAATTGGTGTGAAGTGGTAAAGATCTGAGGAAGATGACTATTTTTTTACTCCAAATCTTCACAGGTTGAGAGCTAAGCTCTAGTTGATTTCTAAACAATCAGGAGCTTAGCTCAATATCTTCTAATTTAATATTTCAAACTTCTAAAAGTTCCTCCCTTTTCAGAGACTCCATTTTTCTCCTCTTCGATTGATTAATTCCAGTTTCCATTTATTTTTTTGGGAGGGGGTGTGTTTCAAACTTGTAGGCATTTGCCCATTAGGTAGGTCGATTGGAACTCAGCCCATCGATTTTATGGTTCAGGCTTTGGGCAAAATCTGGCCCAATAACTTCTTAAGCTAAAAACCTCAATTCAGGTTTGTATTTTACTGGTGTCATAAACTATTACCGTCTTTTTCCAAAGTATCAATTTGACGGGGTGTGCAACCCATATGTTTATGACCTTATCCGATATAAGATTGAAGCATTTTATATATATATATATATATATATTTATATTTATATTTAAAACGTTTAAGTAACATTCTTTTTCATCTAATCTAACGATGCTTTCTTTGTTATTGATCGATCTACTTAATTTCATTGATATAAATTGAGTTTAGATTAAATTTGTTTTGATATTATTTTGTCACGTGATGATTACTCTCTCTCCAAAATATTAAATATGTACAACATCCACAGAATCTCCTACCTACTGAATGTGAGATTTAAACATTTCAATTATGTCACATTGACATCAACCAAAAAGAGAGAACTTCTTTCGCCATATTATTTTCTTTTTTACAGAACGAATGAAAACTATATATTTTTTTTCCTTGCCCATCAATGGTTTATAATGAAAATTACAAATGACGGCCATTATCTGAAGATCTTATATTAAGGTTACCAGAAATAAACTTGCCATAGAAGTCACCCTTGGATCAAGTGAAAAACTGAAGTGGTGTAAAAGCTCAGCAAAAACAGTCTTGAGCTGAAGCTGAACTAAGTCTAAAATCTTATGCCCGAAGAAGTGATATCGTTTTGTTGTTACAGTTCCAATAAGTATCGGACCCTATGATATCAGAGAATGTGATTTGTCGGAATTTTCATTTTTTGCACTGGAAATCAAAAGAGCTACATGAATTCAGCATTATAGGTACATTTTGTGGATTTGTCCCTGTTAAAGTTACAACCTAATGCAACTCATTACAAACAGCTTCTGCTTTTTCTCATGCTACCACGAAAGCACTAGATGATCCAGTGAAATGCCGAATTGATCCCAAAAGTGCTTTCGCAGCCCCAAAATGTCTGATTCTGTATACTCCTGGCAACGCAGATGGTGGGATTGTCCATTCTATTGTTGCTTGGCTTCGGGGACTTAACTTTGAAGGTCTTGACCACTTAAAGCGAAGGCAGAAATCATCGTCGTCGTATCTTGGGACCCATGTATCCTTCCCTTGGAGTATCTCAACTAGGGAGAATGTACCCTCTGTCATGAGGTCGTTCCTCGGGCAAGCAGACCAGAAGACAACAGTCACTGTGTTACCGATCTTGAAGGTTGAATTAGCAGGAACATCGGAGCTGACATCCCCAAAGTTTTTACCAGCAGGAGTAGAGTCCATAACAACAGGAGTGAGTAAGCTTATTTGCTTGTTTAGAAGATCTGGAGGCTGTGGGCCAGGTTCAACAGGTTGACTTTTGATAAGAGCACTTGCAAGCTTCTGGAACTCCTGAATGTAGGCACTGAGTGTGTGTGGACCATACAGTGTGGAGGCACCCTAAGAAAAAAAAAATAAAGAACTTCTAAAAATACTAGACAAATAATAATTATTATATAACAAATTCTAAACTGAAATGAAATAACACCATTCCAAATGTTCACCATTGTTCTTTATGTGCATGTGCATGCATGACCAAAGAGCCATAACAGAATGTGAATTCAAAGCCAATTTGTGTGGCTTGCTTGTGGCAACTGAGCTATAGTAAGTTCAAGTCCTACCACTCTTGATTCAAGCAAGGAAACTGACCACTAGTCTATTATGGTAAGGAACTAACTTGCAGAGACCAAAGAGAAAGCACTTAAT
This sequence comes from Theobroma cacao, assembly GCF_053813885.1. Lineage (NCBI taxonomy): Eukaryota > Viridiplantae > Streptophyta > Magnoliopsida > Malvales > Malvaceae > Theobroma > Theobroma cacao. The sequence goes on from NC_142647.1 coordinate 47,580,317, forward strand.
AAACACTATCACGATAAAATGCCAATTTTATGTGTGGCTCAAGCCATATCAGTGGCAATCAAGCCATAGTAAGTTCAAGGTCTAAAGCTCTCAAGCAATGAAACCAGCCAGCAATCTATTCTGGTTAATCAACAAACTTACTGAGAGTGAGAAAAGCCCAGGTAAAAAATACTGCGAAACTAATCTTTATCACTTAGGTCAATTTTTATAGCAAATAATTAGCGATATTTGGGTAATTATCCCCACAAGTAGTGTATATTTGGCACTGACCTCGTATCTCTGCACCTCATACTCCTCAAAGGTTGTAACATACTGTGAATATGTATTAGTCAACCCAGCTATAACAACATGAATGTTACTACCAAATTCTCCATTTCCAATGCTAGTAAGCACTGTCTTTACAGCATCACGAAGACGCCTCCCAGACATTGTTGTAAATTCTGCTTGAAACAAAAACTGTGAGAATCCATTCTTCTTGTCACACTGAGTGAAAAAACACACGTGGTGCCTCAGAACGAAACCTCAACACATGGTAGTGCAAGACGTGATGATTAAGAAATGAAAGATGGAGCCATAGGCAGTGACATTAAATTCAAACAGAAGATAAAAAGGGGGAAAAGCTATTACCTCCAGGTACACTGAGAATGACTAGCTGCCCTACCCGAAAGATCTGGATTGGAAGTATTGAAGGCTGCCAAGATCATGAATAAGCAAATGTTTCATCAGTGAACTTATGTTGTAATGGAAAAAAAATCTGCAAGAATTTTTTTCTTTTTGAGAATATTAAGACTACTTAGACGTAACAGAAGATAATCTGTCATCAAAGGAGTCCATAGGTCAAATGATTGAAATCCTTTATCAGGCATCTAAGGTAAAACTCATGCTATGGCATGACTCTTTCCTATCCACCCTGACATGCTGGAAGGGTCCTTGAGTCTCACTTTATGAAGATTCAGTAGGGCTTGTATGCCTCCTAAGATATACTTGCAACTTACCGCCCAATCATATGGTTGCTTCATTTCACCAGTATCTAGCAAGATGGGCTTTGGATGCTGACAATCAACTTGTTTCTTATCTGGAGTTTTAAGTAAGTTGCGCACAAGCCTCCAGAATGGATTACCCTGATATAACATCACAACAACATTAATCACACAAAAAACGCAAGCATAGGGCACAAAAAATATTGGCACATATAATGAGTGAAATGTTAGATCACCTTGTCATCTCCTTGCTTAAAATCAAATGCCCCAGGCCCATCAGTTGTTCCTGCAGCAAATGCAAATCCCATTGCAGCAGGACATGTTTTAACTACCTCAGAACCTCCTCCCTGTTTAGGAACTGTTACCTCAAGCTGGGAAAAGTCTAGGTAAGTGTGGCGGTAGTCAACCTTTCCTTTTAACTGCTCAGATGCTTTGTTGAACAGATCCACAGCTTTTCTGAATTGCCTCTCCCCAATAATACGTGTACTTTCAAATTCATCAGGATAGCTGCCAAGTGGAGCACAAAATGCATTTTATTCTTCTGACACTATGTATGTACTGCATAAGAAAAAGTGCATAGCAGGAAGAGGAATAGTACCCTGGTCCTCGGCCATAGCACAGTTCATTCTTTCCACCACAGGTGCTATGATTGAAGTCACAAGGAAGGCCAGTGTCTAAGCAAAATGCTCCGAGTACATTGGGACTAACATCACCGCAATTTGTTTGGCAGAATGCAGAGACAAATCCAGGCTTATCAGCCTGTCTAAGAGCACCCCTGACACGTCTAGCAACACTCAGAGTCCTGGTTGCAGGCCTACCAGGAGAAGACTGGAATGATGCAGCAAGCTCCAGCAACTCATGGTCTACACCAAAAAGATAGTATTAAAAGAAATATTGCATGGATCCAGCACATCAAGGAGTTGGAGCTACATAATATGGATCTGATGACTAATTTCTGTTACAGACTAATAAGAATATCTAGTAAATGATGCCATTTTTGTAATTGCTCTTTGTACATATTTTTCAAATTAATGCACAGAGATTAAAGTTGAAAGCTAAGAACTTACGATTATTATGAAGGTTTGGGATAATGTTTGAGACTCTTCGAGGTATTCCATCAGTCTCCAAATCATTAATATATGAACTTTTAATACCATTCTGCTCAAACCAGTCTTCTGTAAATCGTGCTGCTGCACCTTTGTTATCTCCACTGATCAGTGAGTTTGTACGACTCATTGATGTTCCATGAGTTGCAAACCAGTTGAAGGTACCCACTGGACCCCACTGGTTGTCTACAAACTTCAAAAGGGTCATTTCTTTATCAACATCATACTTATATTTGCTGCGCTCTGATGCAGGGTTATTGAGATAGGCACTAGGACTACGGTTTACACCAGCATCTAATAGTTCTCCTGTTAAAAACCCAGCATCTTTGAGCAAAAATATACACCTCCAATATTACAAAACAGAGTATACATGGCAAGATAATATCAAATAAGTAACAAATCAAGTATGTGAATAATTTCAAAAAACCTTTAGATTTGAGAGCAGAGATCACCAGAATTAAGGAAGATTCCCCTAAATATTATTTCTGCTCAAAAAGAGATGATAACATCTAAAAATAGGAAAAGAATATAGCAACTGCATGTTTCCTGCTCTTACCCTTATTAACAAAAATTGATCCAGGTCGGAGATTTTCATGAGCTTGTATAATACTTTTCTCAATGCCATCTACCAGGACATCAAATGACTGACGAACAAATCCAAGAGATGTCACGAGATACACCACATATTGGAGATAACCCCCAGGACCCGCGTGGGTATGAATACCACTAATAGCAACATTCTGTTCAGTATATAAGTCCCCATATCTGCAAGAATAAGAAGCAGATATATACAGGTAGACAAGTCAAAAGTTAAAATACTATGCGAATCAAACTAAAACGCATATTAACAAGTATCCAATTGCATCTATTTCAAAGGATTTTGTGTCTTTGGTTCAGTCTTACTCTATGTTGAATTTAAATTTTTTATTAAAAGGAAAAAGGTCAGACAAGAATACTAACTATAATTTCAAAAGATCATGCTAAATGAGTTTTGCACCTGAATAAGTTCTGCTATTCTTATGCATGTGATTTACTTCAAAGAGACTTTCAATAAACTTCAGTGGGATATAACTTTATATGCTAAAAACAAAAGGCAGTTCTTCAGGCATAAATGCTGTGATAATAAGTACCTTGCTTTCAATCTCTCAAGCACTTTAATTGTCACTAATTGCGAAGCCATGCAAGCATCAAGATTAACAAATACTACTCGTTTCCCCTGCGGCTCTGCCACAATAAACGAGCGAGCTCGCAGCCTGAAGTGAATCCCCGAAGCAATTTGTTCTGTGTTAGCATATCCCATCATATTAACGTCAGCAGCAGGTCCAGTAATGTCATAGCTTCCAAGCCCAATCAAATAGTTGGAATCTGAGAGTACTGTTTTACTATATTGCAGCACAAGTACTAGAGATATCCATAACCAAATAGTTCTCAAAGGACTTTGAAAATAACAGCAAAAAGAAGCAAGTACTTCCATCATGAACCCAAGTACACCAATCAGCACTTAGTACATTCTTCTTATTTTCCTTCATCAAAAACAAATAACATGTCAAAACATTTTTTATGGAAAAACAAGGATTATTGGAGGTTAGTATAACCACATGCATAAAACCACCAAAGGTCCACTAATCAAACTTAAGACACCAGAAATGAATAACGATATAACAATAATTTGTGTGATCCGAAAACTGCTTTTAATCCATGATTATGTTCCCCCTTTTCCGTATTCCATATAATTCTAAATACAAAAGCTTGTCATTACATCAAAAACTAACATCAAACCTAAAACTGAAGCAAAGCAGAAAAGCAAAAAGAATAACCATCTTGACATATCCAACGAGAGTGAAAACTTGTTGATCATTGACGCCATCATTTCAACCAACGAATCAAAACCCCAAATAACTAAATTATCTAATTCAGCTTAACAATAATAATCCATTTTTGAACTTAGCAGGTCTAATAAGCAACAGTCGATTAAAAGTAAGCCAACGATCAAGAACACCTTCCATAAACCACATTAAAACAACATTCGACGGAAACCCACTATAAAACTGGAACTCATAATCACTTTTTAGTACAAGATTCAAGAATTTCTACATGATTAAACAATATCCAAAATTTTTGAAAAAAAAAAAAAGAGAGGAAAAACTATACCTTCCCGATGAAAGTAGAGATTTCTCTCAGCTTCTTCTCATATTTTGTAAGTAAAGATAGGGAGAGGGCGGTGATGGGAGGGTACGATTCTTAAAGGAGTCAAACTAAGGAAACTTAAAACTGTATGCTTTGAAGGGAAGACAACAGAGTGATGATGCTGTTTTTTGTTACAGCCTTGCGATTTGTCAAGTTTGGTTTTTGGAATTTAGCTGCGGGGAACTGTTCGCGGGGTGCACAGAATGTCTATGCTGCCACGTGTAAAATTTGTTATTAATCTTTCGAATTTAGAATTCTCCTTTCTTGATCTGTGCACTTGGATTTCGGATCCTTTTCCACTGCTTCAGGGGATCAAGATCTTGTTTATTTAACAAGCTCATTGCCTTTTTTCGTTGATGTAATAATTACTTTTCTTATTCTTAATACTACACATATTGGGAATTTTGAGCTAAATTTAGGAAAATAGCCCAGAAAATATTCATTTCCTTTTGAAAATGAACATTAAACAAATTTTCGAAGTTCGATTTTTGCTTCTTTTCGAGGAATTTATAATAATATATACTAATTTAATTTGTTAAGGGAATTACAATCACACTATTTCATTACCATAACATAATAATAATAATTAAAAAAAATTTTTCCTCCGTCTGATTTTGTTTGTACCTTATTAATTTTTGTAAGTAAAATAAACTCAATTTTAATAAATTTTAAAATAAAATTTATAAATTTTGAATTTCAAAATTTTCAAAACATATTTTTTAAGATCTTAATTTTATATAATGTTTTAAAAGTAAAAAAGAAAAAAAAAGTGTGCAATGGGTAGTTAAATATAGTTATTATCAAGTTAAATAAGTCTTTTAATATAATTGAATCTATTTTTAATTCAGCCACAACAATAACGTATGACATTAATTTCTAGACAAAAAGTGAGTCATTGGCATTGCTCATTTGAGTCATGTGTTCATCATGAATGATACATTATGCAGGTAATAAAACCCAACCAGCACCATTTCTCCATTAAGGAACAATGTTTTCGTCTTGGAGAAACACATGGTACCATTTTTGGTCATGTATTTGGCACAAATATGGGAAGAATTACAATGTAATTTAACTTACAACTACACCCCTTTTGAAGAAAAATATATAACTTATGAATTACCTTTCTTAAGTTTGATCCTACCCAAGATGGTACATGAACGATATAGAGTGATTCGTCTCTTTATAGTTTCACACGTACACAAGCAATAGCACACAGATTTCAGTTTTGAGGAAATCCCTTTGCTTAACTGGAAAGTTGCTGCATTACTTAACCCACAGCATTGGGTCCAAAGCCCCCACCTCCAAAACCAAAACATGTTCTCAATCAAGCCATGAAAAAAACGTGAACTTCACTAATTAAATGCCTTAGAGAGATTGTGTTTCTAGCCGAAGTAACAAGCAGAGACGCCTGCTGGCGGGTCTGTTTCACACGTCCAACGTCAAAGATGAAAGGAGAAGCAATGAGAAAACGTCAGGAGGAAACATTTGCTGAATCTTGCAAATTTCAACCAAACAGAAAAGATTGAAAACGTCCATTTCACAAGTTGTGCCTCAAATCCTGGCACTTGTTTGTGACATGACAATGATTGGCAGGAAAAACAATTCAAATGTTCCCATAGGGTTAATCATCAAAGTTATTTTCTGATAATCGTTGCATTTGACTTCTGATAAAAGAGACACACAAAATTGATCTGATCTAGCAGAGCATTAGCCTGGATGCCCTGGAACAATTCAAATGTTCCCATAGGGTTAATCATCAACGGGTTGCTGTCATCCCTGGCTTTAAGGCAACGTCGGATTGAAAAAGGGGTTTACATTAATAATGTGTCTTATAGCCAGTTGAATAACACTTTTTCTTCCTCAAAACTGATGATACAGATGGTTACCTAATGCATGCAAAGCTTTCTCTGCATCCTTCTGGACCATCGCTCGGACTCTGTAAGTAAAATCGCACCGAGGACATCGGGGCCTGCGGAGGTGAGTTTTATTTAAATTCTGGCCCCAGTTTAGACAGGCTTCAGGTATATGTATTCACAGCTGCTCTGGCCTCTGAGCATAATTCTCAAAAGCAGGAAAGTTTTCGCCAATGCCTGTAGCATCATTTTTGTTTTTGTTATAATTTCTATTCAAATCTCTTTGCATCATTATCGTCTGAATTAACTGCAAGTGACTCTATACATATAATTGTTGAAATCAAGAGAACAGGTGCAGAGAGAGCAAAACGATGGTGAAGAAGAAGTTCTTTCATTCTTCGTTAAAGGAAGAAAATATCACCAATAAACTATTTATAATAGTCTGTTTCAAGTAACTGACTAATGACTAGACTAACTACATAATTACTTTACAGTGGAATGGTAAAATAGTAAAAAAAATATTTACATTAAATAGTCACATGACTTGCACATGGCTCTTGTTACTAAGCCTTTGCTATACTCTGGCATTTGGCATTCGATCCTCTAACTTTTTAAGGCTTTAGTCTTCTAACTTCTAACTCCAGTTAAGCAAATTCTCCAAGTAAGTCTAATACTCCCCCTCAAGATGAACTGTGTATATCATACACATTCATCTTGCTAAGTAATCTGTAGAAATCCTTAGGCTGTAAAGCCTTTGTGAATATATCTGCAACTTGATCTGCTGTTGAGATATATACTGGTTCTATTAAACCTGCAATTATATTTCTCTAATGAAGTGACAATCGAGCTCAATGTGTTTTGTACATTCATGAAACACAGGATTCTTGCTAATGTAAATGGCAGATTGACTGTCACAGTACAGTTTAATAGCATTTGTCTGACAAATTCCAAACTCTGCCAACAAGGATTTCAACCATATTATCTCACAAGATGTTGTTGCCATGGAACGATATTCAGCCTTAGCTGAACTTCTAGCAACTACAGATTGCTTTTTAGCCTTCCAACTAACCATTGAGTTTTCAAGAAATAAAACATATCCAGTGACAGATTTTCTAGTATTTGGACAACTTGCCCAATCACTATCAGAATAAGCTTGAATTTGCAAGTTTGACTGTGAATGCAGTAGAAGTCCTTGTCCTGGTGCCCCTTTCAAGTATCTTAAAACTCTGAATACTGCAGCTAAATGATCATTTGAAGGTTTGTCCATAAATTGAGATAACACTTGAACAGCATAACAAACATCTGGCCTTGTAAATGTCAAATACAATAACTTTCCAACCAATTGTCTGTAAATAGTAGGATCTTTCAATCGGTAATCTTCAATGGATTTCTGCAACTTGTAATTATAATCCATAGGGGTTGACACTGGTTTAGCACCTAGTAGACTATATTCTTCAAGCATATCCAAAACATACTTGCATTGACAAACAGATATTCTTTCAGGAGATCTAGCAATTTCCAACCCCAAGAAATACTTAACTATACCTAAATCTTTTAACTTGAATTGTGTACTTAAGTACTCTTTAATGTTGTCAACTAACTGATCAGATGTACTACCAATCACAATATCGTCTACATACACCAACAATGCAGCAAAATTTCCATCTCCAGTAGACATAGTAAATAAAGAATAGTCTAACAAAGATTGCTTAAAACCATACCTGATGAGAGAAGTTGTAAACTTTGCATTCCATTGCCTAGAAGCTTATTTGAGCCCATATAAAGACTTGTGAAGCTTGCAAGCAAGTTTTGTAT